>NW_009735902.1:0-34231 GCF_000703405.1 Apaloderma vittatum | reverse complement strand
TTGGTGGTCCCCGGCCTGTCCCGCCCCCCGCCCCCAGCCGAGGCCCTCAGCCAGTCCGGCCACCGACGCCTCAGTAAAGTGTTTAAGAAAGGGCAAAAATGTCAGATAGGCAGAGGAGAAGGGGAAAAAAAAGCAAGAAACAGCTCTGCGAGCAGCCAGGTCAGAGAAGGAGGAGGAGGAAGAGGTGCTCCAGAGCAGGGTTTCCCAGCAGCCTACGGAGAAAGCACGGCGGAACCGAGGAAGAGCTTGAGGAGGAAGGAGCGGCCGAGAGGAGCTGTTACGGACTGGCCATGGCTCCCGAGCTCTGGCGGAGGCGTCAAGAGGGAAGGAATGGAGATGAGCCTGCGAAAGGGTAAGTTTTTCCTTTTTTTCTCTTGTCTTTTATCTCAACCGGTGAGATTTTCACACCATTCTCTCCCCGTGCCTTCTGCCCCTGAGGAGGGAGGGCGGGAGAGCGGCTGGCTGGAGTGAATCCACTGCGCGGGTACACGCGATCAGAGTTTTTCACTCTGAAGATCTTCCCTGAGAGTAACGACAATGAGGTGGGCAAAAGGGAAAGATGTTTAACTTCAGAAGTACTTGAGAGGCTGAGGCTCGGAAACTTTGTGTATTTCGTAGAGCTACACAGGGCATCTGCCAAGGGAGACTCAGCTCAGTGCTCCGGTGTTGGAGGCACCTCGGGCTCCAGAACATCCCTCATCCCGTAACAGGAATTTAATGAAAAGTGCTGTTTTCTTGTATTTTGGCCAGCTAGCTGGCACTTTATACTCTAAGCAGTCTCAAGCAACATGCATGAGTTTGGCCTGAAAACATGCTGTGGAATTTCCATCTGTCAATACCAGATTAAAAAAAGATTTTGCAGATTCTTTATAAACAGCCCTAAACCTTCACCTATGTTATTTATATCTAAACTGAAGAAACTCTGGTGATTGATGGTTTGACTCCTCTGTCAAATTCTTGCCAGTAGTATTTTACCTCATTTTAAGATTTGTAGGCAAATCTTTCAGCAGAAATCACATTTTTCCTCTACTTCTAGTTTCTGAAATTTTGATTTTGCAAGTCCTAGTTGGTTTTGTCATGAGAAACTGCATAAGAAATGTGTGTTTGTTCCTCAACAAATCCCACTTCATGTGAATCTCCCTTCTTGTCCTGTCAAAATTTGTCAGGTTTTTCCCAATAATGTATTTGAATGAATGCTGATTTATCGCTGGTAATTTCACATTGTATTTTTACCATCCCTTCTGCTCTGAGTTCTAGGGATGAGTAACCACACTGGTGTGAACATGAATATAGATGGAAGAACTCAAACCTAATGTCTCTGACTGATCACTTGTGCCCCAAAGAGCAAGAGCAGCCCTGGTTTCAGAGCCTCTGTGGTCATTGAAAATCAGTGTGTGTCTGGCATTTTGAAATCTCTAACAATGAATCAATAACTTAATACTCGACACTTTTTTAAGTGCTTACTATTGATGAATTTCCTACACCAGATGCTTGATCCAAGGGATGTCCTAAACCACAACAGAAAACAATCTTAAACTGTTCCAGCTTGGGAGGAGGAAGGAAAGGGAAGGATATAGAATTTTTGGGACTGTCCTGGACTTTGAGAAAAATAAGATAAATGGGCACAGATCTTTTTGAATGTCCATAGTCAGGCTCTCTAATTGGTGATTAGCAGCGTAATGTTTTGTCAGCTTCTCTGGAACTAATGAGTTAATTCTGCTGATCTATTAAAGAAAAGCCAAAACATTGAACTGGTTACTGGGTGAGAGCGTTTGTTACACTATTAAACTTTTGCTTCTGTTTGATTAGTCTGATAGGACTAGTTGATTCCAACTTCAGAAACTCCTAAGGGTCTGGGAAGGCAAGGAAGTTTATCTTCCCCTCCCAATCCATGAATAAAGTCAGACTGTGAGAGATGGTACATAATAAATCTCAAATTCTCATCAGCAGTGATCAAGAGCCAAATGATTAAGTTAAATATACAGATGATATATTTCTTTATCAAAGAAATCTGCCAACACCCTATCTTGGAAAAACTGTCTTGTTCTTATGTATATTCAGGGTAGCATTATCTTGGTAAAATAATATTTTGTGTGTTTAGTTTTGGATTCTCATTTAAATGGAGCTTGATAGATCTGAGCAATACAAGAGTAATACACACTAGGCAATGCCAACTGTGAAACAAGTATGAAGAGACACAGGTAAACTTTTCGGTAAACAAAAAAGAGAAGGAGGCTTTGTCAGTTATTGGAAAAACAGCCTTTTTAAAATGGGAAAATAATGAAGAACAAACACCAGACTAGGTCAGAGTCAGTCGTATGAATCAACACATCTTTCTTGCTAATTAAAAAAATTATTGAAATCAACTGTTTTTGTCAGTGCCCCCTCCACCCTATTTGAGTGTTCTGTCTGCCTCTAAAAGAGAATGAAGTGTATTTGCAAACATGTTATATTATTTTAGCTATATTACTGTTTCTGCAAGACTTTTGAAGACTTCGAATATGTCTTATAAATTACAGAGTGATGTTTGGTTACTATGTCTCTTTTCAGAAGTCCTTTGCTTTTATACTGATGTAAATTATGGGTTGATATCTCTTTACACTTTCTGCAAACATCATCTAAACTGTAACTAGAGTAGAGACAATTAACTGATGAGGGAAGTGTAAGGTCAGTGCATCAGATTCGTTCACATAAGTTTTCCAGGCAGAATCAAAGTAGCTATTATAGATTTATTTGTTTTTATTTTTATTTTGACAATAGCCCTCTAAGTGAGCCTTTGTGTTAGGATGTCTGTATGGAACTGCCCCTACATACCATTTGTTGCATCAAAGACCTTCTGTTTACAGCTATCTCTTGGCACCTTCTGGCTACAAGGTTTGCAGTTCTCACATTCGCTGAATGTCAATGAACTATAAAATAATTAGCTAAGAATCGGGCCATTTAACCCGAATCAATTCATGACACTGTTTTCTCAGTGCTGGCTCTATCACCTATATCAGCACTATGCAGGCCCGTTTGTACCACCTTAAAATGGAATTGATCATACATTAGTTAGCAGTTATTCACACATTGCCCTGTGGAATAATTTCACAAAGAGCTGTATAACTGAGAAGATGAAAAGGAGTTGGATTTCACTGCTGGTTTAATATGTGCAGCTGTTTCACCCTGACATCCTTTTGCTAAATGTTCAGGAAACTCCATGCCCTAACACATCATTAAAAAAACAAAAAAAGAATTCCCTATTCTCCTGAGCATCTCAGGTCCAGATAGGAGTGACAGCCTAAAACATATCTTCTGTTTTAAGCCCCATATAGCTGCCACTTAAAAAGAAAACTTCCTTAAAGGGCTTCCAAAGGGTATGAACTCCAAGGAAATTCAACTACAGTTTTAGTTGAACAATAACAATATTACTGGAATTTGGGCTAGGTGAACAGTCTGAATCTAGAAGTTCAGCTGGCCAGCAGTAAAGACATGCTTGCAAAGTCTCTACTGGATCATCAAAGCATGAACTTTGGTATCGTCCTGGTGAGGACTGGATTCTACTCATCCTTCAAAACTCCTGCTGCATACTGCAAGGGCTAGGTCAAGCACTACATTGCTGTCCCTTGAGTTAAGAACTATTAAAAACTATGTCTACTTAGCACTTGAAGATTTTGAAGAATGGACTGTGTTAAAAAAATAAAGGAATGGAGCAGACAAAGAGAGAAACAACATGAACTTAGAGAAGCCGTGCAATAAATGGGCAGGCTTTTCTGCTGGTTTTTAGCCACACAACTCTATGGACAGTGTTTCCAAGGAGAAAGAGGACCTTGTTCCTTTATGTTTAGATTGCAAAATATTATTTGGAAGCTTCATCCTGAGAAAAATGACATGTAGCTTTCTCACGTTACCATTGAAGAGGCAATAATCAAATGCCTCAAACTTGCAAACCTCTGGTCAATCAAGACACCTTTTCAAGATGGCAGAAAGCTTCGGGCTATCTTGATCATTTTGTTATAGGATTTTCACACTAGTGGTTCACACTTGAATTCTTCTCCTACTCTACCTAGCAGAGGTGCTTCTCTAGATCTGATACTACATCTTTAGCCCTTCTTAAATATGTGCCAGTTAAACGTAAACCTGCTAAGTGTACTTACTTCAGTATCTGCCAGAGACGTAGAGGAATGAGAGAATCTGCACTCTCCAGTTTCTGAAGCCAGGCCCTTGCTTTATCTTCTTGGTTGGCAGAGGCTTTAGAAAGGATCTGAAAATACTCAGAACTTTTCAGAACAAATCTAAGTTGTAAAAAAGCATAAAGCAATATCTAAGTTAACCAGTTAATCAAAGAAAGTCAAGAAGTAAAAAGTGATGCTTCTAGTAATAGTAACACAGGAATCGGTTGGCTTTAGCTTCCTCCTAAAAGCAAATTGGCCTAAGACAGAACCCAGTTCCTGTCCTGGTGTAAGTCAGAAGGAATTCTGGTAAAACTAGGCCAAAGCGGAACTGGTGCAAGCAAAGTCAAAATCATCACAGGTTGCCCTGTGCAAACCCTTGTGTTAGAGATCAGCTCGACAGGCTGTCATAAGTCTTTCCTGTAAGCGTAAGTTGGCCAGTCTCTGAGCTGGCGCTGAAGGGTATAAGGTTATAATAGTTAACATACCCTTGAATGGCAGAGCGCCATGGGTCATTGGTAAAATGGAAGGCTTAGCAATGGATCAAATTGTATCTGCCAAGTATATTTATCTTTCTGCTTGCTAAGTGTTAAAGAGTCCTGGTGACACTGATAAGGAAACTGTTACTTATATTTGCAAAGCCTAAATACATCAGGTCATGACCCTGATTGGATAAGTGGTAGCTAAACCCTTATGGCTTTCTAACAATAGAAAAAATTACAGCACTGGTAATTGGGCACCAGCTATGGAGGAAAATGTGAATGGTCATAAGTACAAAGGCGGATTATGACTTTCTGACTCCTTGGCATGCTTTAGTGAGTATATGGACCATGCCACTTTAGTCTGATCTTCACAAAGGATTTGTCTTTGAACAAGCCGAGACTGACAGCTTTTTTCTGACTCTGTGTGAGGTTAAAGTCTGGGACCCGGCACTCATGTCACTGGTGCATGACAAAAAGTAGTGAAGTAACACTTTAGAAACACAGTAGGCCTTCTGCTGCTTCTTTTGTTGCCTGGACAGTCCAGTGTTCTTTCGTATCACAAAAATACAATAAAGGTGCTAGCCATCGATTTGGTCAAGGATGAAGCTAGCATAACAGACCTGCAATGGTGCAGAACTAATCCGCAGCCAGGCCTTTCCTGTGTGATAAGCCCACACCCAAGTAACCTAATCTGCAATGGGAAATCACCCACACAAAAAAAGTGCCCAGCATTTAGTGATGGCCTGAATTTTTTCACAGTCACTTGAAGGTTTCCATTGAGGTCCTCTAGTCATTTGATGTGGCAATTAGCAAGAGGACTTTTGTACTCTACGAGATGAAACAGCCCTCTTCAATAATTATTTTATGCCTTGAACAGAAACAAAAAAAAACCCAGAGAGCAGATAACATTGTTACATCAAACAACAAATGGGTTGTGCCTGTAACTATTTTCTTTTATTAAAGCAAAGTGTTACTTTTCCCATGAGAATAATCCTTGAAATTATAATACAAAATTTCACCATATTGTCTCTAGACTCCTCACATTGTTATCTAGGTTCATCACCTAGTATGTTTACTTTGATCCCATAGCATTTTTTATTTTTTTTTAAAGCTCTATATGAAATATTAGCAACTTGGAGGGAAAAATTGGTAACATCATCTCCAAACCCTTGAGTTTTTTCCATGAGAGTCAAACACAATGAAAGATAAAATACCATACTCTTAGTATGCTTAAAAGCTCGTTTCCTCTTCATCAATAATTCTATGCACCGTAACTCTAAGCAGGAGTAGTTTGATTCCTCCATAATCACTGTAATCTGTGCTGCAGAGGCTACATAAGGAATATGGCAACTGGCTTAATTCACACTGGTGGGAGACATCGTGATTTCTTATGATTTCTCCAAAGTAAATGTATTTATCGCATGAAGTGTCAGTAACAGTTAACATATATCATCTCCAAACTACCATGAAGAAATAAATTAGCCACTTAGTTTCCAGCACAAGTTCAGTCCTACTTTATTATCAGTAAGATCTCCTGGAACATCCCTCACTTACAAGTAGGCAGTTTTCAGTTTAATACTTGAGGGAACTGAGATTTGGAAGTAGCTCTCTAAGAATTACAGAATAAATTGATATCACAACCTGTCTGTTCCAAATTTCATATCTATTTCTGCCAATGTAGTCTCAGAGTGATCCAAAGGACCTGAGACACAGCTGATTTCAATTTGTATCAACAGCCGAATAAATATTTATGGAAATTTGCTACATGATATACTCAGATCTTGTGCAGTAACAAGAGATCCAGATGACATATACCTATGTCCTGGCAAGCAGCAACAGACCTAGCAGCGAGTCTATGGTCTGTGAAGACCACACAAGGACTAAACAGTCAGGAACAGCTTGCTTTCCTCTTACATGACTGATGGACATTAGGAGATCTGCGCAACCTGTCAAGTACTAACCTGGGGAAACAACGAGGAGCTTCAAATGCTTTTGTACAGAAAAGCAGAGGAGAGAAAAGATTTAAGAGTAGTAGACCGAAAGTGGTGAGCTATGTCCTTGGAACTTGAAAGGAAATATTCGATAAAGCTGGGTAAAGGGGTGGGATGGCTGATAAGTAACAAGCACAGGAGGAAAACACATTCTTCATAAAACTGCCAAGCTCTCAGCTGTGCACCAGAAAGTTTGGCTTGAAATCACTTCTCCATTCAGAGCCTTGCTCAGTGCCTCTCTGTTCTTCATCTCACTCCACATACCTTCTCTTATTATGTGGTATCATCCCAGACCTATGCTGACTTGTGTCCATATCAGAGGAACAAGCATCCAATTAGTGAGGGAATATATTTGTCTTCTTCAGGCAGTGGCCTCACTCCACAAGTCAATGTAAAGAGCATCAGGTGTGAAGATGCTACAGTCTTATCTGCATTTTGACAATCCTTGATGCTGTTTGGGGTGCCATTCCCTAGAAGAAGTGGAAAAAAAAAAATTACTCTGATCATCAGAGTTTTTTCACCTCTGTACTGCCAAGGTCTGACTGCCACACACAAGCTGCGTGGTTTGTATGAAAGATGTACCATATTCAAAACATCCATCCTTTCCTGCCACTTTGAATACAAATGGTACTGTCTGAGCAAGAGGGATGCAGTAGGTGAAAACACTTTGTCAGTGCTTTGTGGAAGAGCTGAGCCCCTCTTCTTTGGCATGAGAATTCCCAAACACCTAGCAATAGTTGACCTGCTGTCATGGGGAAGAGGTGCAAATCCCAGAAGGGATTGCTGAAAGCAGCTGCAGCACCGCACTTGTTTTAAATACAATTCATATGAACATGTGGAAAGATAAGGAAAGATAAGGACACAGTATAAGCATAGGACTGAAGGTGGAAAAGAACAGCTACTACCCAAGTGAGCTTCAGAGACATATGGAGGGAAAAAGGACCACAAGAAAGAGGAAACTGAGCTATGAAATGGTGTATGCTTCTCCTGAGTTTGAGGAGGAAAAGGTCCTTTCCGACCTTTATGATTCTATGATTCCATGATTCTATGATTCTATGAAACAGGAACAACGTAGGCATTCACGTTGGAACACAGCATCTTTTCAGTGTGTTCCCAAGCACCTTTCGGGGCTTGGGAAGATCTGGAGCAACTCACCATGTCAACTGGGCCCATACCTGCCATGCAATATCCATCTGTCCTGCTGGAAAATAGAACAGTTTGCGTGATTGCACTAGTTAGCGTAAGTAGGGCAGCCATAGCCGCTCAGTACATGGTAATTATCTGAATATTTATGCAGATATCTCTGGTTTCACAGCTTGTCCTGAGCCCTGCGTTAGTTAGGCAGGTGTTACGCTGGTATGAATGATTCAGACCAGTTAATATGAAAGTAACTATGTAGTCTCTGTCTGTCAACATAAAAGAGGTTAAAATATTAAGCTGTCACAATCCTAAGATGACTCTCACTGAAATGGAGGTGTGATCCTGAGAGCAGAATGAAGCCACTCATTCAGAAACACGCTTCAGTTTGTGCCTTGCTGGCAGCATGCTCTCCTGTCTCATTGACTTCAGTAGGATTCAAACTAAAGCTTAAGTGTTTAGCTGAGATATCTATCTTTAAAAACCTTCTTAAGGCCTTAGTTACATAAGAAAGTTGCACTGGTTTGACCTAGGATATGAATTTAATTGATTTAGGTAAACCAGTGCAAACTCTTGTGGGAATATATTCGTTTTAGCATGAAAGAGCAGCTATTAGTTTCTCTTAAATTAGCTTAGCTTTAAATTAAATTAGAAGTGGTATTAATCTACTTACCTAATTATTTAACCAGGCTTTAATAATGTTGATTTAAAAACCGACTGAAGTTAAATCAGTGCACTTTCCCTCCAGACACAAGACTTTTGACCTTGTTTCTTGAATTATACAGTCTTCATTCTTGATTAAATTGACTCTGTAATCTTCTTGTGGAGTGGGTATGAAGAGAAGCCAACAGTGGTACATGTTTTCCCTTCAGCCCCTTAACAATAAAAGCCAGTTACTTTTGGTTGACCTAGGAAATAGATGTCTTGTGTACTTCTAAAAACATGTTTGCAGTCTGCTCCAGGGGGATACATGTACATGTGTTCTTTTAACTGCCAGAGCTGTTGTAAAAAACATCAGAGTTTAGGAAATGGCAGAGTGAGTGGGTGGCAAGAAAGGATCACATAATCTCCCAAGACAGTCTTTCGGGCAGAGACTACTTTCAGGATGTGAATATCAGCTGTGGGTTTTCACCGCTTACAGTGCATCAAAATTCTTATGAACACTCAGACCAGGACAACATGACTGAGAATCTGAAGGAGCTTTAATGTAGGCTTAGAGTAGCAACCTCCTTAATGCCTCCTTGCTCACCTGCTCTCCACCTTGATCCTTTAAGGAAATGAATGGTTGAAGGAGTCTCATCCTTCACCTGACTGCCTTGTACATCACAATTTTTATAATGATGAAACCAGATTGTCTTCTTTGACCATACTGCAGGCATATCTTTCAAAGGATGCTTGGTAATAACTTTCTCATCACTCAAACTGAAAGAATCTAGATTTTATTGCTATGGGACCTGGTCTATTCCTGGGTGCTGATGTTAATCAGTACAGAAGCCATAGGACGTTGTAGACATTTAGCCAAAGAAAGGCGCAATACTGGAAGTATTTATGACATTTTCAAAAAGAAGATAAGCAGTCAACCCTCCTGAGTCTAAATAGTCCGCCATGTCCTATGGTTAAGACTCACCACTGTCCAAGCTATCCACATGCAGGAGAGCACAAGAGGAGGACAGCCAATTTGGCCAGGGAAGGCAGCAGCGTCACCGATCCTCACGCTGCCTGCTTTGTTGCTTTGGCCATGCATGCGCCTAAATGCCATGACGGGCCTTTCTCAGCAGTAGTTTTCACAGCAGATTTTTTGCGTTTTTAGTAAATATACGGAGAGCTACTCCATTTGCCAAGGTACATGCCACTGACATTCTTGTAATGCTTACTCAGGCTCTGGTGGTGCCTTGCCTCCAAAAAATACACCTGCTACCTCATCTGCGGTGCCACATTGTTCGTGTCTTAAATGTCCAGGTAAGAAACTAAAGGAATATGAACAGAGCCCCAGATACAATGGATATTCAAACCAAAAAAGAATCCAATTAAGATGCAGTTGGGATTGCTCTAGTTCAAGTCTCTAATGCCAATTGTATTAATTGGGAGATTAAGATCCGAGATACTAAATACTGATATGACTCAATTACGCATGGTATAATAGGATGCCATTCAGTTTCTGGGCTATTTTGTTCCCTCCCCATGGGGTTGTCTTGTCTATTTAGATCATAAATTCTTTGGGACTTGAGCTTGCTACTGCTCCGCTGAACATCTCGCACAATAGTGGTCCTTTCACAGCTGGCCCCTTGGCAAACCAACAAGACTACACTTACTATTACTATTGTTCAGTGGGAATTTTTCCATTAACTTTAACTGGAATTAGATAAGGCTCATAAACCCTTTGAAATACATTACTCATAATGTTGAAGTAGAGCTATGCTTCAGTATATTGTTTCATGGAATGTCAAAGGTCGGAAGCAGGAACAATCCCAGACATTGTTCCAGTTTCTAACTTTTGACATTCTGCAGAACAGTGGTTTTGGACTGCTTTTCTTGGACTTTCAAAACCATCTTCTGACGGAAGATGCGTGTGAAATTAGGCCTCCTTTTAGACAAAATTTGCCAGCAAGTGAGTATAAGTGGTACACAGAGAATACGTTGGGCTTGTGTCTTCCTTGCCTTTGCACTATTTTTGCTTGCAATTATGTTTCTTCTTGTTACATGTGCTTTGCACATGTTTAATTTAATATGACAAAAACTGAATGTAAACCCAACTATATTTCAGTAGTTTTGAATGCCTAAACATTCTCAAAGTTGGGACAACTCCAGGCATGTGTAACTCCAGGCAGATACACATACAAAACCTCTGTGCTTTTAATCCCATGGTTTGCCTGTAATTGCAATGTAAAGATATACCAGATAGCAACATTTAATTACCATATACACTGTGAGTTACCCATACACTTAAGATTTTACACAGAAGCGATGACGTGCCCTCAAAACATTTGACCTCAGCTACACAAACCCAAATGGGTATTAGAAAACTTCTCCCAGGTATGATTCTGCACTACTAATCTCAAGACTAGAAACAGTAGGCACCATATAATCTCTAAATCAAATTGAAATATTTGTGTTAAAATATTTATTACTGAAACGTGGCCTTTTTTCAGCATAAAAGCATTTTTTGTGCAATACTATCAATTGGGTGGATGTTTTATTTTTGTAATTGGTTTTAAATGAAGATTTCTGTCAATGTGTTTTTCAAGAAATATTTGAACAAATTCCATCTGTTCACATTACATTTGCTACAAAATTGAGTAGTGTTAGATTTGAGGACTATTCAAATTATCTCAGAAGGAGTTTGGACCCATTTTTTTCATGTAAATATTGGGGGAAATTTTGTGAAATTTGGCTCACCATCTGGCCAAGAGCAATCAAAACAGTATGTAAAATTTTCACTTTTAAACTGTTGCAATATTATTTGACTGAGAATTGAAATGGACAGTCCATACTGTTTGCACTTTGAGAAAAATGGGAGAAAATATGCATTACCATGATTGCTTGAAAATTGGACAAACAAGGCATGCGGAATTTCAGGCCTGGTAAACAGAAGCTTGTCTGCCACTAAAACTGTCGAACACAACCTGGAGTGATGGTAATTCACCACCGCATGATCTCAAGCTGCGGGAGCATACTAGGCTCTAATTCAGATGCTAAGAGATTTAGGAAATTGAGAACAAAAGGATGGTTTTCGCTTCAAAAAGTCACTGTACTGATAACCCAGCTCTGCAGATTAATAGCAGGTTACTCCATAAATTGGACTACTTGCTTCACTAAGAAGGCAGAATGTAAAATGTTAGTCAATCTAATAAAATTTCTCAGAACATCACCTAAAGAAGTTAATTCCACATTATGATTCTTAATGGATCAGAGTGATTATTGGTCATTAAACATTTTCAGGCACTTTGCTTGCTTATAACTTGTAAAATTTTACTTTTGATGTTCTTTAGGAGATGAAAGACTAAGCTAATATTAAACCAAAATTTTTAAAGTAAATTTAAAGGTGAAAGAAAACTCCCAAAGTGTTTACCAAACAGGTATTCACCATGAGTTAGCAAATTGGTAGTTCAAATGTCATGGGGAAATAGCATGTCAGTGCAAGTTCTTTAGTGATCAATAAAGTATTCTGTATTCAGGCTTCACAAAAAGGTTTCTGAGAACCTTCTCAGACTCCCCTAGGGACAATCCTTTGACATATTCATTGACACCTACTGGGGTAGTTGTCTTTCTAGTTTTGCTATAAGACAGCAATTTGCCACCTCGTTATCAGTGTGATTGATGAGAACACCATCTGAAAATCTGTCACATGGTGATTGTTGGTTTGACTCCTTCTCTAGATTGATCTCCTTAAAGACATACACTAATGTGCATGACAAAATGTTTTCTGAGGAAAGATGTCAATGACAGGTTTTTTGAAAGAAACTGCAGTTTCTGCAAAAGCAATTGACTCTTCCCTCCCTCCTCCCCATCCCTCCAACTCTCTCTTTTTCCCTTTTCTTTGATATTTGTGTTTAAAAAGTAGAACATTAGACAGCATTTGCTTTTAACCAGCATTCCAGAGCTGGCTTATTCTACTCGAAAATGTGGTGGCTGTGGCACTAGTGTGTGTGAGACACTTGTAGATGTCTGAAAGAAAAGTGCTTTGTAAATCAGAGATATCGGTGGACTTACTAAGAGCCCACTAAACACTTCACACTAACTATGGGAAGGATAAAAGGAACGATCAAAGATGTGGGATGTTCAGCTATTGCACACAAGAACTATAACAGTATGGTAGAGAGGATGGAAGTGTAACAAATAGCTAGAGAGGGAAATTATGCAAACTTTCAAAAACACTGTAGTTAGTACCACTTGATAGGAGTGTGTGTCCTGTTACAGGGAGGTGAGACTGTACGTAGTGGGAAGCCAAGCAAGATTGCCTCTCTTTCGCCTAATGGCAACACACAAGATAAAATCCTCTATTGCTGTGTCTCCCCAGCTGCCGTGACTGGCAGCAGTTTGGCGGAAGTGTGGCTGGACACATATTACTGCCCAATGCAGTGCTGTCCCTGCCTGCTGTGCCACCATGGCAGATTTCTGTATAAGCTTCACTTAAGAAAATATTTCTGATGATAACGTTAAGATAGGAGTCAACAGACCATCTTCATACTTCAGCAGCGAGCTGGAAAGCCAAACAGAGATTGCAAGCTAAGTCTTTCGATGTCATGGACTCACTGATAGGCAGACACTGTCACCGGACTCCAGCTGCACGCAGAGTGGCAGTCTGTGTATTGGGGACACCTGAACAACACTTCCCTGTACTCCCTTGCTGCTGACGCGAAGACAAAGACTGTGGTATAGGAACTGCTCCCCACCCAACTCTGGGTGCTCTGCTCCCAACTTCTTCCAGGTTATGCAGATATAGCAAATAGTTTAGCTCCTGGCTAGAATCAAGGATGCTCTCATACACTAGTGTTCATGCCAGTTCCTCAGTCTCATTTAAGAATGCGCTAAAACTTCTGATACAACAAGAACCTGAGTAATAATCTAAAAAAAAAACCAACCCAACAGATATTTTGGGCATTCTGGATTTGAAAGTATTTTTCGTTACGTTTTATAGAGTATTATCTCCATTAGCAATATTTCATTTTTTGTTTTTCTACATTTTTTACTTCCTAACAATACAACAGTCTTACTCTTCTCTACGCGCTCACTGGCAGATTTCACTTCTTTTCTCTTTCATTCTGCTACAACTTTTCCAAGAGAGAATATCACTGTATCATTTACTGACATAAAACTGGCAACTACAACTGGGATAATAACAATTGAATGCAGATGGTAGACTAGAAACCACAGTTATTCCAGGACTCAGAATATTACCTTAAAATGTAAAATCTGGTATATTAATTTATACCTAAATTCTACAGAATATGCTAGAAAACTGAAATTGTTACGTAATCAAAATAAAACTGTATCTGCTTTCAGCCTTTTTCATCAAATAGACTTTTGCCTATTTGAGTAGTATATACCTTTTATTCACTAATATTCGAGAAAAAGATCCCAATCTGTATGATATTCAGAGACCTGATCCCTAATGAAGAGTGGATACATTCTATTCCACTGCCCTGAAATGACTGTTATACAACCACATCCAGTGGTTTATATAAAGATTTTGAGGTAAGAGTCTTAAATCTCTTCAGAATGCATTTTCATTAAATTAGTTCTTTGACTACAGAAAAAAAGTCCTACTTATTACAACTTCTGTCTCTGCATTTTTCAGATATTGAATAAGGCTCACTGAGGACACAGACGTTGTGAGACCTGCTGTATTTAATAATGTGCAAACTGCTCCGAAGTTGAATGAAACAACTCTGCGTCACACAGCAGTGTGGTGCTGGGAGAGAGGACTGGTTTAGGTAATTGACGTTGCAGTGGGAATTTAAGTAAGCAGACTGCATTGGGGAAGCCTTAAGGCAGACACCTTGGATAATGAATATAAATAAAGACCCAGGGGAAGACCCTCAGCTGACGCTTGGTGTTGGAGTCTCTTTGATTTCCACCAAACTATGACAGTTTGCCCAAGTTAACGATGTGGTCCTATGCCACACTAAGTCTGACAATGTTGATAACGGAAACACTCGCTACTGCACAAAGGGATTTTTGCTTGTTCTGTGTCAGATCAGACAGCAGCATCCAGGGAATGCGGGTGTCCAGGTGCTCCTCAACTTGGAGGCTGCGCGGGAGGCAGGACCAGCCTTCCTGCAGTGCCACCGGGGCCTGACAGTGGCTGCAAGGGGGAGGGAGGGAAAGGACGAGGAGAAAAGAGAGGTTGGGAAAGCGGGACCCTAACACAATGTGGAATGACTTCAGGCAATTAAAAGGAAAATGAATGAAATATCTGGCTGAATACCAAAGTGCACTTTTTTTTTTTGCCCTTCCTTCTTCGCTGCCAATAGTCCATGAAAATGGGAAGGTATGTGAGGAATTCCCCACTTTATATTCCAGCTCCCATCTATTGTATTTTAGCTATGCCAGAGCAACACTGTTATTCTCCCATGCAGCCTGGGAAGAGTCGGGCGTCTTGTCCGACAAGACTGATGACAGGGCTAAGGCTGACTGAGCTGCTGCCAGGTTTATCAATGCAAGCTGAAGGAATCTGCTGATCAGATAGGGAAACAAGAGCACTGACTTCTGCAGTGAACCACCTTTTGGGGAGATCTCTTTTGTTGCCACTCTTTGATCTATAGGAAAATAAACAGCCTTTGCTTAGTCATTCCACTCGCAGCTGTAGGAGGTCACTGAGAGCAGATCAATATTGTTACATGTTAGAAAGGACTAGGAGTTGTCCTACTTTTACTATACTCTTCAAGTCTCAGAAAAACTTGTTCTTTGAGTTTTGTTGTTCTACAAAATCCTCACCCTGTTGAAGCTAGTGCCAAAAATCCTCTAGATTATGACAGACACTGGAATTCAGTTATAGAGCATTTCCTAATTATCCCAAAATATGATGTACATTAATTAAATGAATCTAGCAAATATCCTTGTGAAGTAAACTAGTAGTATATACCTGTCCAAAATCATGGCTCTGCCAAGCTAGAAATTAAAATGAGAGTCCTCATCATAACAGCAAGCTCTACTCAGGCACCAAACCTACTCTTCACAGGTGGCTGTCCTGCCTGCACAGCAGGGCCCTGCTTCATCTGCAGAAACCTTAGCTGTAAACCAGCAAAAATCTGTAAAATTTTAATTTTTCTCCTCCCCTCAAATTTTTAGAACTCTCACCTCTAAGTTTTTCTAACCAGCTCCACTAAAATAACACCAGCTCTCTCCCTCTGTCTCTCCCTCTGTAAATTCAAATATACGCTCATGTATATCCTCTTTGTAATTTTGCAGTGATTCTATTAAAACCAAAATACTTTTGTATCCAAAAGTATGAAGAAGATGCACATATACTGTATTCCAGGGGATTTCTTAGTTGTCATATGAATACCTTCCTATAGGTTCTCATGCAGTTTGACACAAGGATATAGGGCCTCTTGAACAGGTCCATGATTTAATGATTAGCAGCTGCAGCGGAAGGGATTTCTGGCCTAGTTTTGTTTGCATGTATTCAGGGAGAGACTCCAAATTTGTTTTATATCACATTACATAGCAACAGAATACAGAAACCCCAAGCACTTCTCTTTCTGGGCATGGACAGTTGAGAGGCAATAGGAATTAGAATTAATAACAAGGAAATAACAACTAACAAGGAATGACAACACTGCATATAGTGATGATGCCCTTAAATCATGCAGCAAATTTGATTCGAGGCACATAAATGATTTATCTTGTTAATGTAATTGAGCGCAGACTTTCCACTTCTCCAGTTCCCTTTCACGAAGGGCTCCTTGCTCGGAGAGTGTTGTCCCATCTCATTTGTCTGCAGACAAGGAAATTCACAACTTGTGCTGTTACTTCAAATAGCAATCCCTCTGACAGCCCTAGAGCGGAACAGCCCAGGGCCAAATTCCCCTCAGCTTACTTTGGTGCAACGTCTGTGTCAGTAGAGATATCGATTGTGCTGATATATGAGAAAGGATCATCTGAAGTTAGTGGATTTGTCTGGCTTTTGAGGAACATAAAGAAGAGGTCACTAGATGGAGATTCTAGTGCCCAGAGGACAGGAGTATGTGTCTGCAGCCCAGTAATTACCTCATATAAATGTTCTCTCTAGGCTGCGGTTGCACCTAACAATGCTTGCCACAGCGTCATGGCCTTCGTCTTTTTCAGAGCATACCACATATTTTGTGTGCCCTTCTTTGTTAAGCTTCCTTTCCATGAACGTAGGGTAGGATTGGGAAGAACGGGCAGGTTTATGTCCAGGTCTCCCCCTGCCTGTGATCAAAGATGGAGCCATGGGTTGCAGCCAGGCACAGGGACTCAGGTCCAAAAACACAGACATGGCCAGAGTGCCTCAGAAGCATGAAGAACCTTCCTCTACTTCCAGAACTGCTCCATGGAAAAGTGTTGATCCATGGGCAGAACATGAGGTTCAATTCACCTTGCTTTAGATGGAGGCACCACGTTCTAAGATCTGAGCTGATATGGATGTATCCGTACAACCACAAACCAAAAACCAAATTGAAAGATCTGCAACCTATTTTCAAAATCTAAATGACCAACACCTTCAGCTTCACAAAAAATGTATCTTCTCTGCAACTTCTGAAGATTTATAGAGAAGACATCAAGATTTTTCTTATTTCACAGCTGCATGAAGAAGCACTATGTCTTTTTATTCATCTTCTTATACTGTAGCAGCACAGAATCATAGAATAATTTCATTTGAAAGGCCCCTTCAGAGGTCATCAAGTCCCATCCCTTGCTTGAAGGAAGTCCACTTAGGGCAGGTTGCTCACATCTGGTGAAGTTTTGAATATGTCCAAGGGCAGGGATTTCAAAACAACTCTGGGCAACCTATACCAGTACTTGACCACCCTAAGAGTAAAAAAAAAAATCTTCCTAGAAGCGGAAGACTCTGGATTAAATGGTCTGATGATCTGAAGTGTTGAATATGAATACTGCAAGACAACCTTCACAGTCATCCATCACAGGAGGGAAGACTGAAAAAAAAAATCAAATTCCTTTAAATGCCTTTTATAACAGTGCAAATCCAAACACCAGTCACCTTAAATTTGCTGTTTGATATAACCAGCATTTTTACTAGTTAAACAAGACAAGCAGTCTTCTCTTCTCTTCTCTTCTCTTCTCTTCTCTTCTCTTCTCTTCTCTTCTCTTCTCTTCTCTTCTCTTCTCTTCTCTTCTCTTCTCTTCTCTTCTCTTCTCTTCTCTTCTCTTCTCTTCTCTTCTCTTCTCTTCTCTTCTCTTCTCTTCTCTTCTCTTCTCTTCTCTTCTCTTCTCTTCTCTTCTCTTCTCTTCTCTTCTCTTCTCTTCTCTTCTCTTCTCTTCTCTTCTCTTCTCTTCTCTTCTCTTCTCTTCTCTTCTCTTCTCTTCTCTTCTCTCCTCTCCTCTCCTCTCCTCTCCTCTCCTCTCCTCTCCCCTCTCCTGTCTTTTGCCTTACAGTTAAGAAAAATGTTGTGATCTTGGGTTTAAGTGGGATGAATAGAGTCATTATACCCAATGATGACATTGGGCACTGGCCCAATAGACTCTTGACATTCTTTCTGACATTCCCGAAATAGACCTTGTCTAATTATAATGTTGCTTATGTCCATTTTTAGTGTCAAATATTTTTGGAATGTTGCTCATTCTGCAAAGAAAACCTTAAGCATTTAAATGATAACTTTAAGCCATTATATTAAAATTAAGAACAAATTCAAATATTGGGATAGTTGCTAGGGGACTTTTTGTCATAGTAGCTGACGACACCAACAGTGCATCAGCAAGTTTCTGTTTTCAACTGATACTTTCAGTTTCTAGTGTGCCTAATGGTTTAATTGTACAAAATGTTAAAAGCCCTGATTCTTACGTCCTTTTCAGACTCAAATACACTGCAAGAAAAGGTGTGGCCTGCAATCATCAGTGGCATATCTGAGCTGCACTAATACGGGATGCAGGGCTAATAAAAACAGTGATGATTTAGCAGGGAGCACTTATTGTGTGCCTTTATACACTGTCTTTTCACAGTGACAATTTACCACGGCAGTGCTGATATAATTCTAACAAATACAGCCAGTAGAGTACTGGAGATTTGATGACATCTGATTCAGGGATGTACATCTGGTTCCACACATTAAAATTTGCCTATGTGCCATATGCCACGTGAATTAGAGTTCCCTTTCACAGGGATAAGTGAAAGTTTGTTCTGAAATGTGTCAGTTTACAGAACATAAATACCTGTACAACAGGTCATTCTGAAATACCACAGGAAGACAGGCAGCAATGGTCCCACCAAACACTAGTGGAGTATGCATGCACACATACACGTACACGTACACATACACATACACACACTTGTATTCGTTTAAAAGTCCTTTTTTTCCTGTAGTTATATGCATTTATATAAAACGAAATCTCCCCGAACTCACTTTTTCTGAAAGCTTGTTCACAGTGGATCATACTTTTGCAGATGCAGAACTGCAGAAAACAGTACTTTATAAGTGTATGGAGGTTATTATGGAAGAAATGGTTTGCTTCTCAAGCATACAAAAAATCTTCCTCATCTGGATATACGAGATCTTTTAAATCAGGATGCCTTCTGCACATTTTGTCCTGAACATCTAACTCACCGAGTAGCAGTGGTGAATAGTAGTTCCTTCAATAGCAGGCACCAAAGTATGAATTACACATTGCTATTCTATTAGTGAGATTAATTTATCAAAGGTTTTCAGAAGATGTAGTAAATAAAGGACAAACCCACATCAAAGACATGTCTAGGTTACTTTCTTAAAGGCAATTTGAAAAACAAGAAAAGATTACAGAGCAGTTGAGGATTGGGATTTATCAAGTCCACCTCAAAATGTCAGGTTAAAAAAACCCCATGTAGTTGTTAAAGAACCATAGTGGATGTCTGATTTGATAAGCATGTTCAAAAGAGTATTTATTTTAAAAGATGTAGCAGGTTATTGATGCAAAAGAAAAAATTTGCCTTCAGTTTTAAATTGAGACCAGTTAAATTACAGAATGCGTAAGTAAAGTAAAAGGCATTTGAAAAGGCTTATACCTTCATCTTTGGGAATACACCCAGCAGGTGCAGACCTCTCTTTACAGCGACAAGGCACTTTAATGCTAATTTCTAGAAGTTTTACCTGGTATGCTTGGATTTGGTTTACCAAATCTTCACTTCTGTGTTTCCCTTCAATGGGATTATACAGATTGAATCTCAGCTTAGTTTTGAGAAGAATTCCCAGGGTTAAGTAACAGAATACCAACAGCAACGCATTGCAAGTCCCACATGTTCACCAACAAATTTACTGGTCAGAATGTATCACAGGAAAGAGAGCACTTGCTATTTTGTTTCTAAAAATGTGCCTTTAAGGAAATATATTTCTACAATTCCACCAAATGTATATTCAAGGTGGAAATATATTCGTTTGGTATTGGATATTCTCTTAGGAGGTTAGTAATTTATATGTCAGAAGTTGTAAGATTTCTGTATGCTTATGCCTAATCTTATGCGTATTTATTTGACTCTTGGGTCCTTTATGCAGATTATACTGCAATTTGGGTTGGATTTCTGGATGTTGTGTCCTGTGTGGTAAACTGAAAATCTCAGGATAAAGCCTGATTCAATATATGACATCCACCAATGGGAAGTCAGGATTTGCTCTGAATTCAGAACACACTGTAAACCTTGACAAAGAACCTTTGGGGTCAGGACTGTGAAAACTAATTGACTGGCTGGATCACAAACCTACGCATAGCATGGGTTGCGTGCTGGATGGTATCGCAGCATTACGCAGTGTTCTTTCAAACATTCTTCCTGGTTTTGTTCTGATAGCTGCCTCTGCACTACCAAGTTCTGACAGCTTTATCGATTGCATCTCATCCCTAGTCACACTGATGATTGAAACAGTTATAAAGGAAAAGATCTGATGGAAAGCTAATACTAAAAATGTAGAATTGACTTTAGGTTAAAAGACGTGTGATAGGCCAGTTGCCTCCAGATTGTATTCTCGGGATTTATTTCTGTCCGGTTAACAAGTTACAGGTGTACTGTCAGAACTACATCTGCACTTCTTTTTTTCCAATTTCTTAAGCTCTATTAAGCCAATAGTTAGGCATACTAAAAAAAATCCCAAATGTTTACATCTAATCAGAAACATCAAGAAGTAGCACTTTTTCCTGTTGCTGATCTCCAGGAAAAATATATTGATTTTGTCAGTGATTCCTAACCTTGCTGGTTTTCCTGGTACCAACAGAGGACCATTGCTTCTCCCCCTCCCTCTTCTTCAGGTTAGAATGACTAAGAATTCATCTTGTGAATGCTAAATAATGCTGAATTAGGAGAGTTTACATCTAGGTTACAGGATTCAAAATACTTTTTCTCTGTTCTGTCCTTTGTTTAGCCTCTTTGATTTATTAACGGAGGCTTCTTTTTGATCTGGCTTTACCTTGTCAGTTCCTCATGTCCCACCCATGGACTTTTTATTTCTTTTTCATCTAGTGATGCTGGCAAAGAACTCTTTTTAAAAAAAAAAAAAAGACAGAGGGAGGGATTTGGGATTGTCATATAAAACCTGTGTTACTCAGTTTTCAATATCTCATTGAACTTCTCACAGCTTTGATATTTTAAGTAGGTATCACAACAAAGGGAATAGAAATGACTGGAAAGGTAATGCAGTGTATTAGGCCTGTTAATGGCCCTGAAAGTCCCAAGAAAACTTGCTGAAAGAAGGATCCTTTCCCATGAGTACTATTTAATTTCTCTGAGAGTGTTTTCCTGATGAATTTCAACTCTAAAGAGCATATTTAAGCAATACAGCTGCTATCTTAGTCTATATTATGTGCACATTGACATTCACTTTTATTTTAAAAATCCTTTTGTTGAAAGGTCTGTAGTAGAGAGGTTTCTGGAGAATCTGTTTCTTCTTTTGCTCTGCTGATAACATACTTGGGAAATGTAGAAAACTGTAATATGAACTGGAGCTTTTTCCCACAAGGGCAAAGCAAGATCAAACAAGTGTTAAGAACAGTTTACTAAATAATTACTCTTACAAGTTGTAAGTAATGACCCTACTCTAACACTTCAAATTATGAAGTACAACAGTATGAAGCAGATTAAACATCTATTTAGAAGCATTTAACGGAGCAACGTACAGGAGCCTAACCAGCAGAAGTAGTGGCCTGGTTTTTACATTGTCATTTGGGGTCGTGGGATACCTCAAGCCTGATGTGTATCTTGCCATATGTTTCTTTGTATGATGCAAACAAGTCAATTAGCATCTTAGTTCGTCATCCATAACCTAGTTGATATCATCCTGGGTTCCCCTGAGAACAGCCAGGAGGTCCTGAGGGTTACAGAGGCAAGAACACTTCCCTTGCTGATGCTCTGACTAGAAGTGAGGATGACAGTAGCAAGGGTGCAAGCCCTGCACTTTTTCCCTTGTGCCATCTTTGTACTCTGTCAACAAAAAACACAATACATAGAGACACTGAGCACCTTCAAGCATTTCGATCTCACTGGAATCATCAGGAATGAAAATTAAACCTTGAAATCCAAACTGTTCTGATGTTTGCACATCTAAAATAATAAAGACTTCATATAGTACTGTCCTTACTTTCTTGTATAGGTGATGGAAATAGTTCTGTTATCCTCCATTTATTATTAATTTTTTTTAAATTTCCGCTCACCTATTCAATAATACAATGCTGGCTGGATTGCACTGCAGAGCAGTTTATATATAACATTTCTGAAATAAGTGGCTATTGATTCAAGAACGTAAATTAAACATTTCTGCATAGATTCTTGCAGAATCTAGTTCCCAGAAATGAAAGACAGGTGGCACTGCCCTTTTCAACATACAAAAAATAAACTTATTTTCACAATGGAAGTTTATCATATTCTGTCTGGACGAATTTAGTTTTGAACATGCATAGAAAGATATAGAAGGAAAGACTTTGATCCAGAATGCAGTTTTATATCTCAATAATTTGATTCATTTAACTACCACTGAACAGCAGAGTTTTATAGAACTGAACTTTAACTTTATAGTAACCAAACCCAGAAAAAAACAAGATTCATTTTGACAAAGAATAAGGGCAACATGGATCAGCTATTGATCATCCTCGAACTTCAGCTTGGTTTCCCCCACTGTGGTCAACTCACATCCCCTTTTGTGTGATTGGCTTTTGAAATTACATGTTTCAACAATTGCTTAAATCTCTTTATTTCATGATCCCTCACATTAAAGATCCTTCAAACCTGACCTACACATTGATTTGCTTCAATTAGAGATGACCCCTGCTTTAACTTTTCAGAAATTGCTTGTTTCTTGTGGCCAGGCTACAGAATGGGGCATAATAGAGGGTTTCCAGCGGTAACTGGAGAGCTGAGCCCTGCAAATGCCTGAGCCCCAGCTCGGTGCCGTGTGAGCCGCGGCCCCGAAGCACCTGGCCACACTCGGGCCGACAAAGAGCCCTGCCATTATTCGTCCGTGAAAACTGCCCGCTGAAACACAGCGCCCTGAAAAGCTAACTGCAACAAAGCCCCTGAAGTAAGGCAACTTCATTTCCGTGTGCCTGTCAGCTAGTGCTGGAGATGGAAGCTAATGACTGATCTCTCAGGTAATGCCACAGGGAGGAACAGGCTTTTTTTTCTGTTTGAAAGAGGTTTTCTGGCAGCGGCAATGACTAGAATAGGTTTTTGTGTTTTTCTAAATGATTTTTTCATCTGAAAATACCAAGGCTGGGTCATACCATCTAATCTGAGAAATTCAGAATTTGTTATTAAACTTTACGTTAACCTTAGAGGTGATATTTCTGTAGGATTCATTTTCTGGTTTATATGGTGATTCTGCTGGGTGTTATTTACTACCCATGAGAGGGACTGGTAACATCTTTGAAGCCATTTTCTTCAACAAAAAGAAAAGAGTATTTGAAATGTCAGAAGTTATTTTTCCAATGGCTGCAGTTTAAGTATTAGACTCTGAAATAAATTCCTGACTGAAAATATCAGCTAGGAAGTTTTTTATTTATCTTTGAGGCTTAGCAACTAAGCTCCTCCACTCAAATACTCTGTAAAGCACAAGAAGTGAATTTCTGGCACAGAGTCTAACAAAGACTGAGAAGACACTGAAGAACTTCGTATATTTTTTGACGGTATATTTTTCAGCTTTGCTGGTCAGATTTTTTCCAGGACATTGTTGTTGTTGTTGATAGAAATCAGAGTTTCAGCCTTCAGTGAAAAAAAAAAACCCACAATGTTTTCTTCATACTTTTTAATTAAAAACATTTAAACATTAAAAAGCAAAATCCAAAGAAAGCATTAAGCCTTTGTAAATTCAGACACAGTTTGCTTGCCACACAATTTTTCTTATTAAAAATAGAAAATTTGTCCTCTGGTGGAGAAAGGGGATTTTACCATTATTTATAACAGTCACGATCCCACTTTCATTTTTTTCCAAGTTTCATCTGACATGGTCGGCAAGGATACTCATGTTCCCGATTCAAGGCAAACAAGGCTGTATTAAAAACTGAATTTAACGCAGTTGTGTGTATAGGCAAGAGTCCTGTGGTCATCTTAACCTGGGAATAATGGTAGAGGGCAACTGTGAATGGTTTAGGGGGTCCTTGAGGACATCTCTCTGGTTACAGGTTATAACAGAAGATTTGTTTTGCTGCCCCTGTTAGAGAGTTGATCTCGTCTGCCTTACACAATTGTTTATTCCCAAATAAGATATTTCAATCCCGTGGTCTTCAGAGTGCCCATTGAAAGCACTAATTAGTGATCGTTTAAAGTACTTAGGTAATGTTAACTCCAGCACACAAGGGATGCTCTTGAGTCTGACCCCTGCTCATTCTATTTCTTTTTGGAGCTTTGAAGACAATTGATTTTTGAAGACTGCAGCCTTCCCTTAAAATCAGAGACTAAAAGAGTGGGACCTAATCTTGATTCAACCATTCATGCCGTCTTTAAAGACATGTTTACTTTTTTCCCTCTGGATGTCAATTAATAGATTTTAAAGTCAGTGAATTAACCCAATGTGAAAGAGTTTAGAGCACAATTGCGTGTGGGCAGAAGATGCTAATTATAAATAATCAGGCTCAAAAAAAGAAAAATAAAGGAGAAGTGAGTGCACCTTAAATAGCTGATGGGAACAGGTTTTAAAAAAAAAAAAAGGAGGGGAATTTTTAAAGCTGGCTTGACAGTAGTATGCAGAGTTACATAGAGAAGAATGCCAGTCACAATAATGGATGTGAAGGGTAACTTGGAGCTGACTTTTGCACACACCGGGTCAAATACAAGCTGTTGGAAAAAATACCCTAAGAAAGACTGTACTGCTGAAAAAAATACATGTATCTGTAAAGATATCAGGGCAACAGTATGATAAAGGAACTCCTCACTGGAGTCTTTTGGCAACACCCCCTTGCAGCAAGTGCAGTTATAGTCACTGTTGCTACATACGCGTCTGTGCAGGTTTTGGTTATTATCTCTCCTACCTGTACTCTTATGAGTGCTGTTGCATTTGGGTTAGTGGCCATGGTGTCAGCACATACACCATCACCAGCACTTTTATTAGGTCTAATCCTTCTCAGAGCTATCTTATACAGGATACTCCATGAAATTCCCTGAAAAATTTCCCTACTCAAAACCTACTGATTTTCATTACAGACCACTTTTAAAGCTACGCAGTTTAGGATTTATCGTTGAACAGCTGTTGGAAACAAAATTATGCTTTACACAAATAGGAAAGGAGCCTCAAAGATTTTCTTGAAGGCTGAACTCAGGTCAGGAGATACTAAGCATCTCCAATAAAGGATGGTCATGAAATGCCCTTGAAGTACACATGCAAGGCCAGATGGGAAGAGATGCTTTTGAAGAACACCTGATCCTGTCTGGGAATGATGGAGCCTCCCATCATTTGTCTAGCCTTTGGTTTTTGACAGTGGCTTTAGCACTGCAACCATCAGTAGAGTTCACTTTCTGACAGCTCCTGCCAATGATCTCAGTGTCAGAAGAAGTGCCTAGTCCAGTGCTTTCTGAAAGACACTTAAAATTCGAAGTTAAGAAGTAAAGAGAAGTGAAAATGCAAAAGACCTGTGCAATTTCAGGCCAAAGAATGTCTCTTCCAAATCAAAGAAGTCATGCAGCACGATCACAGGAGGTTGTTCAACTCCTCCACTGTGACTAGGCCATTTTCATATACTGAATTGAAGAAAATTCTGTCAGGAATGTGTCATACTTGAAAACACAGAGCAACAACTTCTTCCAACCCAGCAAAATTAGCTGATACTGACATTCTGCTCTCATGCTTTAGGGATCGGGATTTCTGAACATGAAGTTGTACTTCTCTCAGTTTTAAAAAAAAGAAAATAGTCTAATACTTCATTGTCAAGTAGTAAAAGAATCTGTTAATAGTATTTTTACCTTGATTATTAGTATATTTGAACACTATTAGGGTATCAGCACAACGAACAAAAGCTGAGATTTGACAATAGTTTCATTTTAACATTTATAACAAGCTCTTAAACAGGTTCTTTTAATTTCAGAGCATGTATACTGTTAAATAAAGGACTCTTTCTTTGTGAAGGAATTCACAGAGTAACACTTGAAAGAAAACTTATATACTGTAAATATAAAAAAGGAAAGTGCATCTTGAAATTAATAAAACAATTAAGTGTGACAGGAAAATAGAAGCTTTCAACTTTTGGCCATAAAATGTAATTTAAATATTACTCTTGTGCAGTATGCCACTGTTTCATTAATATGTATGTTTGACAGCAGGTTTGAATGCACTTTCTTCTTTTCATCACTGGTGTAACTTTGTTTTCTCCAGAATTCTATACTTATTCTTTCAATCATTTTAAATAGAAGAGAAGGATGTGTCAAATTTCCTTTCTCTGAGCACTAAACGTTTTGCCAGTGCATTTTAGACTAAAATAAAGGCGGTGAGGTATTTTGATAGGAAGGAGACTATTGGGTATACAGGGCTGTTACTGTGGAAAGAGGGCAGGAGGCTGGCACGTGGTAGTAGTTGGGAGCAGATAAATGGTAAACAGCTGAAATACGCCGATAGCCCTGCGAATCTGACTTCAGCAAAGGTGATAGGAAGTTTTGCCTTTAAAATAAGAGCAAAGGAAGCACCAGCCCCATAGCTGCACTGTAACCAACCTGGCCAAAGTTTTGGTATCTCTAATATCAGAGAGTGAAATACACAGATCCAGGTAAGTCATTGCCAAGCATGAAATCATTTTAAAATCGGTACAGAATGCCTTTTCTAAACGTTATGTGGTGAGGAACTGCAAAACGTAAAAATAAAAAAAAAATACTGAGATTAAACTGGGGAAGAAACTCACCTATAGCTAACTTTGTATATTGGACAGGATTCAGATAGCCCATTAAATACTCCAGTGGTTATTTACAATAGGATTAATTTCATTCACGTTGGAGAATACCTATTATGTTTCTTTAGTTTATGCTTAAGCAGCTGTCCAATTAAAAGGAATCGATCTTCTACAAAGCTTGTATCTGCACGTAGCACTGCCCACTGTGCAATAACTCCTTTGTATCTGAGAGCTACTATGCCATGCAGTTATGATCTACAGAGGTTTGTTGAGTTTTGGGGGGTTTTTAATCTTCCAATTCCTTAAGATATTATCTTATTACTCTGCCATAATTGAGCATTCCTTCTCAGTTCTACAGGTCAATGAAAGGGTTAAAAATTCTCTATCTCTATCCTGATCTTTGCTGAAATGGTGTATGGGAATGAAATGGTTGCCAATTTGTTTGCAATGCATTCTGACTGTACGGGAGTTCTTTTTTGCCTGACAGGCAGGTGAGATCAAAGTGGTGCAGGACAAAAGGGGCTCAGCAGTGATTTGTCAGGGGACGAAAGGCAGTCCTGTCTGGGAAAGTGGCTGTAGCCCAGAACGAGCCTTCAGATCACTAACACACTAAAGAAATCATGGCATGAGAAAAAGTACAGCAAAAAAGGTTCAAAGGTCAGTTTTATTTGGTTTGGATTATTGGTGCCTCCTTTTAAACCCAAGAGCAAGAAGGGGAAAAAAGAACAGGCTAATAACCTTTGTTATTGTCCAGGAAAAAAACTCTTTTGTACACATTGCTTGAGGATTGTCTGTAATTAAAATGCCGTTTTTAGATCCAGGACCTGATCCTGCAAAGTTTTACTCGTGTGAGTAATTCTCCACTGCATGAATAGTCCTGTGGGATTGCTCGCGTGAATAAAGATTACTTTCGTGACAAAGAGTTTGCAAGTCCAGGCACTGCATTTGGTTGTGGGGTGCAGGTGTGCGTGGGCTCAGAGGTGGGTGTCCTTCTTTCTAAGCAGCCTCTGGTCATGTGGCACCAGCTGCGTCACATGCAGTCCTCAGTCAATTTCTGTGCTGTCATCAGTCACAAATTATGTCTACGTCTTCCTTCTATGATTCTTCCGGAACATCTTTAATTTCTTTTGGTTAACAAGTTGCTAATTTCAGTTAGCACTTCTATGAAATTTTTCCAAGGACAGAAGAAGTAGCAGGAGTCTGTCTCAGATCAGAACATGCACTAAGATAACATACTATTAAATTATTAAACCTCCCTCTTTATGTTACAGGTGAACAATATACCTTCAGATCTAGCAGATCTGACAGCCTTATCCACTTGACAAATTGGCTTGAAACAGGAGACCCAAATTGTCTTGATCCACCCAATACTTTATAAGATGTGCTATCTTAGCTATAGGATGTCTAGAACATGATATTAATTACTTGGTTAATAACCTAATTAACGAAATTCATGTGAAAAAGAATTTGTTGAAGGCTGCAGAAAATAAGAATGCCAGAGGAACTGAGGACACATCTACTACATGGGGCGACCAGTGACAGGACAGGACCCCGGTTCTGGAGCCCTCTGCTTTGCAGGAGAGCTGGTGTCGAAGGGAAGAGGGCAGCCAGGAGCAAACCAGTAGTAGGGGCGACTGGGGCTGTAGAAGACAGCAAAGAGGGCTTAATACGTAGAAATCAAGCACCCCAGGGAGGGATGCTGAAACATCACACAAAGTCGGTGTGTCAAATGACAGCTCTACTGCTAGGAACAGCTACTGCTCAAGAAAAATAATGCAAGCTCAAAGTCAAAATGACTATACAAAAAGAATAAATTTCCCAAAGGAAGATAGCAGGAGTTCCAGATCTAGCAAGAGAGACCTTCATTCCCTCCCTAGAGAAGAAGTCTGTGGCAAGGGTCCATACCTGCACAGTATCAAGTGGAAGTCACTTTTCTGCTAGTTCGGGTCTCACATTCTCGTCAATCACAGATTTCCTTGTTGACCATGGCAGAGTCCTGGAGGGGAGCAAAGTAACATGGATTTCAGCCTGAGCTGGGTGTCTCCTACCTGACAGAGATGTTACAACCAGTGTCTGAAGCTCTGTAATCAAAGAGGCCCTATGGACTTTGGGTCTAAAGACAAACTGATATATTTGCAGTTGTACTTAGGACACTCAGGAGTTACTTATTGCTCCACTTTATTTTCCATACAGGTTCTGATAGGTACATGTGAGGACTACCAGAAGGAAAGATCCTTCTAATCTGTTCCTCCTTCACACTGCATATTTTCCTCTCACCTTTACTGTGGGGGCTGTCAGTGTGTGTGCAGATGTGTGTATGAGGAACACAAATGGGATAATTCCTTTATGCACTGGTGACAAATGCTAGGTACTTTCATCTCTTTCCTTACTGCAAAAAAGAAGGAATTGCATTGAAATTCATCTAAGGTATTCATTTCAGTTTGTGTTTCTGTTTGTTCCTTACACTACCTTTCTAGATTTGACAGTTGTATAACTGTTCCTTGCCTATACTTTTCCTGCCTACCTGGCCCTCTTTCTTATCCCTTGGTCTGCATGGACCTTCAAGATACTTTACTTCATGATCACCTTAGGACAACATATAACCATGAATGGGATTTTCTAGGAAAACCTCAGCCACATGATGTAAACCTCGATCTGAAGTTGTCTTCTCTAAAACCAGAAAAATTACTAATCTTCAGTTAGGAGTGGATAATTCCTGGCACTAGGATTGGTGGGTATTTTTCCTTTCAGGGACATATGTTCATGTGCGTGGCATCTTGCTAGGGCAAGTACTTCCAGTTTTCATCCTTGAGTGCTTGGGCAGCTCCTTGCACAGACCCAGGCCTGACCCTTATGCCTATCATCTGATTTTGCTAAGTGTTGATCCAACTACAGCTTGGAGAAAGAGAGATCTTTTATCTTCAGGTAACTCAGTTCCCAAAGATTTGCAGGGCTGAGTGAGATCGTAACAAGTATCTGATTGTGAAAGTAACGGGGGGATAAATTCTAAAAGTAGCAAGAGAATTATCTGAATAGCAGGTCCTTCAGCTACAAAGTGTAATTACATTGTGGATTTGGGCCAGATACTTCTCTCAGGTACATCTAAAAAAATGCTTTGAAATTGATTTCAAAAATGCTTGGTGAGTTAAGAGAATAAGGAGCAAGGTTTTTCCAAGAGCTCAGGCTGTTAAGTGATGATTGAGATATCAAAGGTGTGAACTTGGTTCCCAGGTTATCAACCAATT
Source organism: Apaloderma vittatum (assembly GCF_000703405.1). Classification (NCBI taxonomy): domain Eukaryota; kingdom Metazoa; phylum Chordata; class Aves; order Trogoniformes; family Trogonidae; genus Apaloderma; species Apaloderma vittatum. The sequence continues at coordinate 4,262 of NW_009735902.1, read as the reverse complement.
ACATTTCTATTGTTTCTACACTCCCTTTCTCCTCTTCTAGACATCTCCATATCCCTTGAGTTTAGTTATTTTCACGGGTACAGTTTACAGTTCTGGATTGGTCTGAATACCCCTCTTGTAGCACAGTTTGAGCCTGCCACAAATCTTTGCAAGCCACGTGACAGTCGTCTAAATTGCACCGTCGCACATATTTCGATGGTGTTACAATTCTTCTACTGTTTCCTTTGTTTCTTGTATTGAAAAAGAGCAAGCAAGAGAGGGAAGAAAGATAATGGTTTTTAATGTTGCTTCATGCATTGTTTTGAATATTTTCATTCAGTAGACCGTTAAGAGATGATTTGAAAACAAGGGAAAATAATTTTTCTGGTAATAAGATTGGGCCTGATCCAAAATAACCAGCGTTTAAGAAAAGGGTCTTAGTGAACGCTATGGACTCTGAATGAAAGATTAATCCCTCCGTCTTCAGCCAAAGAGATTCTTGCCAGCTTTAGTGGAAACTTCCTGGAGTAAGGAACTTAGACTTTCTCACCTTGATGTAGTAGTAGTAATATAAACTTTAGCAGATCTCATATTATATCAACCACACATCCTCTTAACCTAAATATAGAAGTTTTAAAATTCTAAGTTAATTTATTTGTGAAGTGCAATAACAGCAGCAGCTCACATAATATACATAAAATTAAGTGATCTGAAGATCTCAGATTGTTTGCCCATAAACTGCCAAAAGTAACACAAATGTGAAAAAACATTTCATATGAGTGGATAAAGGGAAAATTATTATATGCCTGTTACATGATTAACATGTCCTTTAGAGAATTTTGTCTATTTTCATTTTAAATTATCTAAATCTTATTTTTCTCCACCTGATAAAGCGACCTGAAGCTTGGGAACTATGAATTTACTCCCTGGAGCTTTCCTCCACTGCTTTCCCTTCATCCTGCTTTCTGGGAGTTAACAGCGTACAATACAATAAACAGTATTGCCTACGCGTATAGAGCAGGGTAATGTGATGCTGTGTGGTCTGGAAAGTCATTTAAACAAGATTATATTGTTCGCAGGGTGCAGAATAGCCCCGCTAGGAAACCACAAAAGAAAACAAAATATAGCCGAACAAATTGAATTTTAGAACCTCTTCCCAGTACCAGCAGGTGTGAACGAACTGCACCGGGCAGGAAAGTTAGGTTCAGAAGATGAAGATGACGTTAGCACATCGCAAACAAACACTTAGAAATTATCACAGAGGCTGTGTTTTCTTCGAGACCTTCCCACGGTCAGCGTTTCAGCTAGGAAGGATTTTTAATTGGTGAAGGAGGGCGATTTTTTTTTTTTTTTTTTACTTGCCGGGGGCTCCACCCACCGCCTCGGTATTTATTGCTCTACAAATTGTAACTTCCTCCTCGTCGGAGTAACGGGCCGCTCGTAAATCAGCGCTGGGGCCGGAGGAGCGAAGGGCAGGCGTTGCACCGCCTAGTAAAATCAGACCCCGAGCCACAGCAACGTAAAGCTGAACCGATGCAAAACGTGTGTTTGTAAAGTTTATTACAGGCTAAAGTCAGTATTTTTAAGGAGGGGAGGCTTTCAAAGTTTTGAGGTTTCCCCCACACTGTCTACATTTATGCAATACTTAAACAGAAATATGCATTGCTTCGTCATGAAGATCTTAGACATGCATATATCCGACTATATGTTCCTTCTCTGAGGGTAATCAGTTAGGAACACAAGTGCTTTGTATGTTTGTAATGTGTACTGTAGGGACAAAAACATCTGTCCCAAGTACTGACTTCTACCCAAAGACTCGCCAGCCAAGATGCTGGTTTTATGACTTAGGTGACAGAGGCTTAGAAATATTCCGTTAGCAAGATCAAGCATAAAGAATAATAGATACCTAACATCTTCCATTTAAAATCACACATTTCGAGGGAATTAATAGATCATTATGGGTTATTTACATACGGTCTAGAGACCATTGTCTCCTCCATGTTAAGTAACAGACTCAAACTGCTCTCTGATTATTACTTTGGGGCTACAAGGAGCTTTGGGGCATAATTAAAAATATTTCCACAAAGAATCGGTAGACCACATCTGACGTCCCACCCTCTGTTAGAATTAGACCACATCAAAGGGAGCCTTTTTTGTTCTCAGAAATGGTCACCAGACAACTTAAAATGTACAAGAGTGGGCTTATGTTTTATTGTATAGATGCCTGACTAGAGCAAAACGACTTAAGGTTGCTTGCTATTCAGGGTTGTACCAAGTGAGACAAGGTAGCTGCAGCCCTTTGATTTTTCCGTGGAGATCGCATTCATTTCATTTAAAGGGAACCGTTAATGATAGAGCTCGAAGTGTTCCCTTCCCTAATAAGCAGAATACACATCACTTGGGAAGCCTGCCTGTGTCAAATGCCCAGGGCGGAAAGATTTGTAGATGATGGTGCTAATTATGAAAATGTGATCAAGATGGAAGCAATTTGAGGAAAAGTCATTAACGTGTTACTTTTCCACCCACTAGTCTTTTCGGTTTATTATTGCGGTGGGAGGGGGGGTGGGAGGAGGATCTTGCGGGCTTTTTTTTTTTTTTCTTTCCCCTCCAGAGCATTAATGAAAAATGCCCTGCAACTCCAAAATCATAAAATGTCAGCTGCATGTCTATAGGGCGGGACAAGACCTGAGATTTACTTAGAATAGATCGTTATAATTACTGAAAGTAATTATGTTTTATCTCGCATTCGCGCGGTGCAGGGGGAAAGCATCTTTAGGAGACTCGTGGCACGTTCAGAGATATTTTTTTCTGCGACCGCTTGTGTCTTGCAGATCATCAGAGGTTACTAGTCCGTAGGACACGATTTGCGGTGCATCCCCAAAGGAAGGATTTTCATGGGGGTCCTTGTTTTTAGAAGGATTTAGCCCGCAAGCAACGATTCCCCCCCGCCCCTCATACACTCCAAGATTGGGGTCCTGCACGTTTATGTTTTCGTATTTGTAAGTGGCTACAGTGCTTTAATTATTTTCATTTCCAATCGTCTAATTTAGTAAATACTGCAACTGCCTGGAAGTGACATTGCAGAAGAATAGCAATGAAGAATTAATTGTACAAACATTTATCATCCCCAGATCAAACTTTCCTTGTGAGGCTGGGGCTTAACTTGTGGAAAAGAAAAGGGGGAGGAAAGGGTGGTAATGGCGGAGAGGGTTGCTTGTGGGTTTTTTATGTGTTTCCTTTTATTCCAGACGACTATATAATGAAAAGCCTTTTACCCTTGGAGAACTACTAAATATTAAGCAGAGCTTAAAATACGAAGTAGCTTTCGAGATCGTTTCGTCCTCCTGCCATTCCTTTTAGGAAAAGGTCGTATTCCTTCCCTTTTTTCCCCTCATTAGTAAAAGATTTTTTTTCTTTTTTCTTTTTTTTACTTTTTTAAAGATCTTTTTAAGGTGTAAGAAAATCCTCTTGCTCTGCATAGGAATGTCTTTAAAAATATTTTATAGACCTCTTCTTGTTCATGGATTCTGGAAAAAAATAAATATGCTGATCAAGGTCAAAACTTGAATTCTAGCATGACTCACTTCAAAGGTGTATTTGTGTGCCCTTCAAGCACATTAATACTAATTATCTCTCAAACACTTCCCCAAAACTCCTACTGCCTGTTTCAGATGCAAATCTAATTAACGAGCTGCCTTTGAGTACCACACAGGGACAGTGTAATTCACGGAGTTGTTGAACCTTTTGCCTTCTTTTATATTTATTTATAGGTAATTCCATCATATTTTGAAAGCGTAGGCGTAGCTGTGTGAAGCTACATGGTAGCGAGTGCAGATCTGCTGTGAGATCTGCTAATGAGACTTACCAGGCACCAGCGTTAATAAAAAGGATTAGCCCCAACTTCTTGCAAATGCACTCAGGGACGTATATCATACCACTCGCTGGGCCCTACTTTGTCTAAGTTAATTTAGAAATTACTAAATCTTGAAAAACCTTTCTAAGTAACGCGTATTACTTGTGACGGTGAACCGATTGATTTAGTAATAACTGTTTGCTTTCGACACCAGGGACAAAGTGCGGGAAGGGGGGAGGCGGAGGGGGCACGACGACACCAACCCGCTGAGGAACCCCTGAAGCCCAAATGAAAGCCATTAAATCGTGCTCGTCCTCGTCCAGCTTCCCAAGAAGCCAGGGCCCGCACCCCCTTCCTTAGGCTCCTGCGTTTAACATGCGCGCTTTGAAGAGCCACCTCCCGAAGAGGTTTGCTTCGAGCATCAGCCCCC
>NW_009735901.1:100590-132495 GCF_000703405.1 Apaloderma vittatum | reverse complement strand
AGAGTGATAGGAAGAGGGGAAATGGATTTAACTTGTGACAAGGGAGGTTGAGGTTAGATATTAGGAAGAATTTCTGTACTGAGAGGGTTGTCAGCCATTGGAACAGGCTGCCCAGGGAAGTGGTTGAGTCACTGTCCCTGAAGTGTTTAAGAGACAACTAGATGTTGCATTGGGGGACATAGTTTAGTAGATTGATAGGGCTGGGACAAAGGCTGGACTTGATGATCTTCAAGGTCTCTTCCAGCTGAAACTATTCTATGGTTCTGTGAGTCTATGGTTCTATGAGTCTATGATTCTGTTAGAGACATGAAACGTATCCCCTCACACTCCTCCTCCCCAGACTGCCTGCAGAAAGTGAGTTAAAAATTTGTAGGTATAGCCAACATTTCTTTTCCTATCTGCAATACCTCTCTGGGACCTGAAAACCAGGACCTGGATAAACTTGGTATGAAGACTAGGAAGAAACTTGGCCGGTCTGGCAAGGGCTGTTTACAGAGTGTTGTGTCCAGCTCCGTCATTCTGAGCAATGCGAAACACTGAGCGAGCTTTGTTGGCTAAAAAGCTTTAGGTGGCTTTAATGTTTTCATTGCATAAAAGAGGCAGAGGATATACTTTTTCATGTGTCTGAGGTTTTTTTGAGGAGGGTGGTGGTTGATAAAGTGCACAGGGAAATAAATTTCTTGTATGTGCTTGAAAATCCTTATTTTGTCTGCATTCCACTTGCATCTTAGATTTCCTGTCAATTTACATGCTTTCTGATAAATACTTTCTTTTGGTGTAAACCAACCTGAATATTTAAAACATGTAATTTTGATTAGCTAAACTATAGATTTGCTTTGACGTGTTATTTCTTTTGTTCTAAAATACCCTGACAATTCATAACTGTGGCAGCCAAACAAGCAAATTTATGTATGAAGCTATTGTTCATTCCAGAAGTGTCACTGCTAAATGAGGCAGAGTTTAAGCATTTGATTCCCCCCCTCTCTTTGCATGATGGGAGGTCTATTTCTCAATAATGAAAACTGTTTTCTTGCAAAATTCAATTAAATGAAATATCAAACATAAATCAGAACTGAGCTCTCATTGAGTTCCCATATGTGCCTATTGCTGCAGTGATAACACTGGAAAAAGCATTAATTCTTCAAACTGTTCTTTTTTTTTCTCAGTATTTTTCTTTTTTTCTGGAGGAAAAACAGGAACCAACAATGAAAAACAGAGTTTAGTGGGCTGCAAAGCCCATCTTGCTGATGCTCTGTCTCGCTGGCTGACAGATGCGGTGTATTAGGGTGGAAGGATCTGGAGAGGCTTTCTCATGCCCCTTCTACCTAACAGCTTAAATCCACCTCCGTCACTGCTGCTGGGTACTTGGCTCTCAGGCTCGAAGGCGAGGCAGGCTCTGCCAGAGCCCTATAAGCAAGAAAGATTTTTTGGAAATGTTTTCCTGTCCTCAGGGGCTGACTCGGGCTGCAGTTGTTCTCCATGCGCTGGAGACTCTCATTACAATGTCATGTTCATACCTTTCCAGCATCTCTAAAATGATGTTTTGTTTTGAGACTTAATTTCAAGAAAGTGTTAATACCTTTTTTTGAAAGACTGATCCATTTGGATGAAATGGGAAAATGTTTGGGCTGTAAAGCCCTCCCTCAGGTTCTGATTTCTGAAATTCTTTGGTGCTAGAACCAACGTGGAGTTTTTTTAAAGGCCATTATTTTATTATTTTTTAAGTTTAAAAAGCTGCTGGTGGAGCTCTTAGTATGAAAGTACTTTTCTCCTGTGTTAGAATAAGATAATATAAATGACTAACAAGGAAAGGTAGGTTAAAATAATCCAGATATATCTTGGAAAATCTATTTCAATTATATTCTGTGTGCTTTTAGTGGAGACTATAAATTCTGAGGAATTGAGAGCCATAAAGATAAGTGTTATAGGAGAGTACGTCTCACATTTCACCTTCAGAAATTAAAATATTTGCTGTGAAATCAGATGTTATAAGGGTCACTGCATTGCTTGTGGTCATTAATAGCAGAAGGTGACTGTTGAAAGAACTAAGGGAAACCACTTCCCATAACATGGAAATTAAATGTGCAATTTACTGCAAATTCCCTTCTTATGAAATGGCTTGCTAATGCCAGACTCTGTGCTAAAGGGAACTTTTCTTTATATTGCAAATTTGCATATGGACAGACCGTCTAAACTTGTATCTGCCTTGCATGAAATATAGATTAAATTAGCATAACATGAGGTCATTTTTTTGTTTGTCCAGTGTAGCTAGGCAGCAAGGAGGACAAATGAGTTGTTACAGAGATGTTAATGTCCGTAAGTGAGAGTACCTGGTAGGTCAGATAACAGGTACCACTTTACCATCCCATGCACTTTGCTTTTGTGTATCTGCAGGGGTGTATGTCTCTGGTAAATGCTAGTCTGCTGCTGTTCAGATAAAATTTGTATGACAAGTAACACTTCAGACACCTACCAGCATGGCACTCAAAGCCAGCTCCAGACTTTCATGTAACAATTTTTTACCAGAAAGACAGTAAAACCTGTGAGGCAGAGCATGCCTGGCCTCCTCCTTGAGGCTGGAGTGTGGGGGGCATTGTTGCAATGTAATAAATTCCAGAATATTTCCAAATGTGAGAGTTAACACTGTAGCTGACTTTGGACTTTTGGATGCTCCCACTGGTGCTCATCATCTTTGCTTGCTGATGGATTTCTGTGGGTTCCCATCCTGTGAAATGCCACTGTGGGTGTTCTTATACTGGTAGTTTGATACTTTTTCTTATTTTAACTCCTCTCTGCATTACTTCTGTATAAGACTGGTGGTACCACAGTTCATACTCCTTATTTTCATTTGTTCCCAGTCCCTGGATTGAAGTGGATCAGACTTCCTGGAGGCAGGGAGCAGAGGGCACACTTGGTCTGAGATCTTTGTGCAAGCAGCCTGCACCCTTCAGCACAGGAACCAGGACTGGTTCTTAGGCTCCGATCACCCAGCAGTGTGGATGAACTGTTTGTGTTTGGAAAAGCTGTGAAGAATGTAGCTCCAAAATGGTTTGTGTAATTATTTTTTCTGTCCTGTGAGATAAAAAGAGAATTCCAAAAAGTAACCTACAGTGTATAAAGAGAGAGCAGACATTGCGTTGTCATGGCTCACATGACAGCTTTCTAATAGCAAGCTTTTATTTTGGAGACCCCAAGGTTGGCTGCATTGAGGTGGATTTTTACATGTTGACATCCATGCCTCATTTTGAAAGAAGAGGGATAGCCAGGAACACAGCCAGGATGCTCCAGTGACTTCCTTGCACCAAATGACAAGGTCCCCGGGGGCTGCCTGGCAACAGCGGGGCTGACGGATGAGCATCTCGGCCCAGGAGCTACAGGCTACCGCAGACCGGTCAGCAAATACAACTGTTAAGCGTTACGCTGGCAATTCCCGGGAGGTGGAAGGACACGTGCTCCAGCCTGCTCCTTGCTGTGCTTCTCCAGGGAGGAGAAAAAGGAGGAGATGCAGCAAGAACCAACTTTTTTGACCTAAACTCTTTTTAGCTTTTCCATTATGTGTCTTGTGTCACTTAAATACCAGCATTATTTCTTGTAGGTCTCTACTCAGGAATGACTTGTTCACAGGCTGGTCTGTGGGCCAATACTGAATTATTTTTTGGCTAGTAGGGTAGTCTTGTCTCAGAAGTGGTATTTTGGAGTTGCTAGCCTCTGGGTTTCACATCCTTTAAGCCGTAGATGCATCTTCTAGCTTTTGGTTCAAGGAGTAAGACCTGAGAAGTGTTACTATTTCCTTTCTTTCTCTCTTTTTTTTTTTCCCCCCCTCTCCCTAATGGTTCTTAAAAACAATGCTGCTAGGGATGAGTTGTTTAGAAAAGGAAAAAGCATGTGTTGATGATCTGGAGCAAAGAGGCAGCATCTGTTTAACCTTGTTTAAAATTGCCTGTTGCCAAACTGGAGAGTCTAGTATGAACCCTACAGTTTGTTTCCTAAACCAGCGCCTATTTTGGTAGCCTTCTAGATTTCTTGTAGTTCTCTTGCATTTTCCTTAACATCTGGCACAGTGGAGTGATGGTTGGATTTGATGATCTTAGAGGTCTTTTCCTGCCTTAACCATTCTATGAATCTGTGATTCTTGCTCCATTAGCAGCCTTGTCTGCTTTTACTGCTGTGCTTCTGCCCATCCTGGTATTCTTGGTCCGGTGGCTCCTGCTGTCCTAGTTGAGGACAGCCCTGGGCTCCCAGCTGAGCTAACTGAATAATCTCTTCAATGTGTGAAGATGATCTTGAATTCTAGTCTTCCCAAAATTTGAGAGTTCTTTTTAACCTCTGCAGGGAGGCAATATTCAGGACTAGGAGAATTCCCTCTTGCACCGGAGGTGGGAGCCCGAAGCAGGACTGCCCCAGGACAGCCTGGGGTGCTGTGCTGCTCCCCGGCTCCTCGGCATGGATGGTGGAGAGACAGCCTCCTGCAAGCAGCCCCATCTCTAAACAGCCACCCTCTCTGGGAGTTTTGGAGCCTGCTATTCATTAAGCAAAAAGACCAGGGAGTGGACGATTTGCAAAAATTAGCTAATTCTGCTTTATGCCAAGGCTGCTTTCTTTCCTTCTTTAAGTGCTGTTAACCAAGAATGGCAGTTTCATTGTAGAGGATCATGGCCCGCAGGTTTTGTGCTGTCGTCAGAACCAGCCCTGTTTGACTGCTGGGACTCGGTGACGCTGTGTGCACCACGCTGGCCTTTGCAGGCAGCATCCCCAGCCTGCTCCCACCCTGCTTTGGGGTGCCCACCCTGGGAACGTGTGAACCTTGCTGCCTTTGTCTGAGCCTTCCTGTGTCCCTCAGTTCACGGGGAAATCGCAGCCAGTCTGCAGAAATGTCCCTGGGTTCGTTCTGTCTAGAGCCATGGGTTTTCATCCGTGCTGAATCCTGGGTCTTCTTCTGAAGTAGCTGTGAAACTACAACCACCTGAGTGTCACTTGGCATAAATTTGCAATTCAAGTACCTCTGTGTGTTGCCTTTTGGGATTTTTTAAAGTGCAGAAAACTGACTGATGTGGGAAAGCAGTGGGATGCTGAGAAGAGTTGGGCCTGGTGCTCTGCTTGGTCTTGGAAGTTGACTGTGTCTCAGCAGACTTCTCTTCCATATTTGCACGTGCAAATAAAAACCGTGATTCAAACTGGCCCACCTGGACTGGGCTTTGTGGTTCAGTGGTGGGAGAGACTAAAATACTCGTACGGTGAATATACAATGTGAAATGTGGGAGATAGTGCAAGAAATTCAGTGTGCTGAACTGCTGGACGAGTGTGGAGTTACTGAGTCCTCTGGTCCTCACTGGGCACTAAACAGAGGAATAATAAGAAAAAACATCTGCCTCCTGTCTAGGTATGACCTCTCCAGTCTGTTCCCTGAATAATTTAAGTTGGAAAGGATGTCTGGAGCTCATCTGGTCCAGTCGCCTTCTCGGGGCAAGGGTTGCAGTTTCCACCTTGTGCTGCCTCCATAAGCCTGAGGCTGAGTTCTCCTGTTATACTGAGTTTTGCTTCATGAAGTGTGTGCCTCTTGCATTTGGCTCCCTCTCCCCTGTTGTGATCTCTCTCTTTGTTAGTGTTGTTTTTCTGCCTCGATGTGTTGCTGTTTTCCCAGATACCTTCTCCCTCGAATCTGATCCATGCAGAGTTGCAGGGTTTATATGAAGAGGAGATTTGCTATTGATTTAACTAGTGCTGTTCATGTGCATGATTTTTTCTGTACAACTTATTGAATTAACTTGGGTCAGTAAGTTTACAGGGGGCACCAGTTAAACCAATAGAACCAGCCTGAAATGATTACCTGGTGCCATGTACAAAATGCATGAGTTAACAAAAATGATTTAGGGCATATAGGGCTCATGGGGTATAGTAATGTCCAACTGCACATAGCTGTGAAATATTAAGCTTCATCCTGACATAATTAAATGTGATGAATCTCTGCCTCTGACACCATCCTCCAGCGAGCAATGGCTTGAACATGCATGACATTAATGCAAAAGTGTTTGATATTTAGGGTGACATATGAACATTTCACATGTCTGCTTTGTGGAGTGCGTTTCCCACCTTGGGACTGCCCAGCGTTTCCTCAAGTGCAGCCTCCTCATGCTCGTTCTCAGCGTTGGGATGTTTGTGTTTTCACTGTCTCATTCTTCATTAATGATGTACACAAGTGTCAGTGGAGCCTTCCTCTCATGTTTATTTCTTGCAGTCATTGACACAGAGGCATGTGTGATAAAGACTCATCAAAGTCGTCATTACTCTACGCTTATCTGCACTGAACTGTCTAGTTTGTCTGTAAACCTCGTTTTGATCTAAGCCTGTTTCTGGCTATGTGACTCATTATTTATTTTCCTGTAGCACTCCTTTCTGATGAGCACACTTCTTCTATTTAATTCATGATCAAAATATATTAGCGTTCATATTTGTCTCACCTTTTAGTGCAGCATACATAACGGTAGCTTAAAAACCACCCAACCTTCCCAATGCTGCTACTTGTCTTGATCTCAGATGCTTTGCAGCTCATTCCTGCTCACAGCCCCAGGTCGGCTGTTGTGGAACGACGGTGGGTCTGTGGCTTTGTCTTGTCTTGTCACCAGAGAGGCTTTAATCACAGCCAGGAGAGAAACCTGGATTCGTGGTTGCCTCCTGGCACAGCACAGAATCCATGCAACGAATTTTATTTCCTGCGTAGTTGTGTCTTGCTGCAGAAAACTGACAAGCCAATGGCAACTTGATTTATCTCGTTTGGTTGTGTTGCAAGGTATATGTTAAAAATATATGTAGGGGAAAGGAAGTGATACAGTGGAAGTAAAGCATATCCAACCAGTCTCCTTGTTCAGGCAGGTGTCTCATGCCTGTCCTTGGGTGAGACCCTGGGTGGCCCATAGCAGGGACCAGCAAGCTGGAGCACAGCCCTGTGTATGATCCTGAAGCATTGTGCCCAAGCAGCTCTCCCATCAGCCGCCGGTGGGCTTGAGGTGACTCCCAGAATATCCCCATAAATATCACTTAAACCTAATTATGCGAAACAATTGCTTGGTGTTGGATGAAGGGAGTGGTGGCCACCCGAAGGCGTGGCTCTGAGCTCCCGAAAATCTGCCGTGCTTGCTGTTGTTCAGTGCATCTCCTCGCCCTGCTGTCGCGGCTGTGACCAGCACTTTGGGGTTTCCGTGTGCTTTTGTACGCGGGAAGGAGGCAGCTGCAGAGAACTGGAGGATACGTGAGAAGGTAACGTTGATTGTCTTCATGTAGAGACCCGGGCGCTATATTTTCAGCTGCAATTTGGCACACCAGTGAATTGGCTACACAGTGAGTTTTCATTATAATTTTCTGCAGTGAAAAGAAAGGCTTTTAAGGTATGTAGGCAAGTGTATGAAAAATTCTGTTAGTGATGCAGCACCTCTTTTTGTTGTTCTGAGGCTTCGTTTTGTTTTGTTTTGTTTTTTGAGGTTCCTTTACCTCAGTTTGCAGGTGGATGGAGGTATGTTTTTTTAATCCGTTTTGAAGGATTAATAAATAAATTTTATGTTCTCTGAGTACTGTAGGCTGCAAATAAACATGGCAACTAGTTGGGTGCTGTCGAATGCTGTAATAGTTACAGAGTATTAAATGACATTAAGATAAAACCCCTTATGAACATGCGACGGCTGTGAAGGTCAGGGTTTAGCAAAGCTTGTCACTCCCATGATTTAAAATGCAGATTGCATACCAAGTCCCAGTTGGCCTCCTAACAGCACTGAAGCTTTTTCCAGCCTGCAGTGGCACAGAAGTTTGAGCATTTTTCCTGAAATTATCAAAACTGTTTAGCTGTTGAGTAGATCACTTAATTCCATTTGAACATTTGAGAGCTTATTGGTTAACAGCAGTGGCAGCTTTCCTACAGCATTTGGTATGCTGTTAAAAGAAAGTTCCTGCTTCCAGATTTATACAATTAATGAAAGAGAAGGGTTTGGGGTTTTTTATTTCCCCCCCTGCCAAACCAAAGCTCAGCCTGGTTAACTGCAGGGTGAGGCCTGAGAACTGAACCCAGTCTTGCGTTGCAGTCAGGAGACAAATAAAATGAGTCTGCCTTGTTTTTGTTAACAACAAAAAAAATGCTCTTGATTTTTAGCCTAATGACTTTTCTGTTTTTTACTGCTTTGGGTAGGCGTGCAGGGAGCGCAGGCATTTTGTTCTGCAGCAGAGGGTTTATGATCACAATATCCCCGTCTGTCCCCAGCCCAGTGCTCCCCCTCGTCCTTTGCCTTGATCTTGTCCCTGCTGAGTGAGGTTTCAGTCCACCTCGGCTGTACCCTCGCTGCCTCGGGGAGCATCTGCTGTGTGTGCTGCTGGCAAGGGGGCTTGGGCCACACTGGTGGGGGCCTGCTCCGAGGAGACCCCAGACTCTCCCCTGCCTCTCTGTCAAGTCCTGGGCCCTGCTCTTGGGACACAGCCACCCCGGGCAGCGCTACAGCCTCAGGGGCAGTGATCAGCCTCCTGTTCTCGGCACTGCTGAGGCTGCACCTCGAGTGCCACGTTCAGTTTTGGGTCTCTCACAACAAGAAACCCATTGAGGTGCTGGAGCGCATCCCAAGAGGGGCAGCAAAGCTGGTGAAGGGTCTGGAGAACAAATCTTATGAGGAGCGGCTGAGGGAACTGGCGGTGTTCAGCCTGGAGAAGAGGCAGCTGAGGGGAGACCTCATTGCTCTCTACAACTACCTGAAAGGAGGTTGTAGCGAGGTGGGAGTTGATCTCTTCTGCCAGGTAACAAGTAATAGGCCAAGAGGAGATGGCCTCAAGTTGTGCCAGGGGAGGTTTAAATTCAGTATTAGTTAAAAGTTCTTCACTGAAAGTGTTGTCAAGCACTAGAACAAGCTGCTCGAGGAAGTAGTTGAGTCACTATCCCTGGAGATATTTAAAAGACGTGTAGATGTGGTGCTCAGGGACATGGTTCGGTGGTGGACCTGACATCGCTAGTTGATGATCTTAAAGGTCTTTTCCAACCTAAATGATTCCATGATTCCACGATCATAGCTTGCTTAGCCTATGGCCAGATTCCCGTGGGACATGATGACATTTGTAGAATGGAGGGGTGGCCGGGTGTACCACCATGTGCCCTTTCCGTTGGCTCTGGGCACCACCATAGCCCTCCCCCCACTTGCCAGCTCTGTCCTCGCCGTGCCAGCAGCTCTGGCTCCACACTTGCCGGCAGTGGCCAGGGGCACGTGCTTTGTAACTTGGTTTGTCCAGACCAAAGGGCATTATGCTGCTTCTGCTGTCACTTTGACAGATGCTTGCGCTTTACCTGCTGAAGAGACTTGCTGTAGTGACATTTTAACTGAGGCTCCACATAAAAAGAATTAAAATAATAAGAAAATCCCAATATCACAACCTACCAGGGACCATGGGACTGGTGGAGGTGGGGGAAGGAGTCAGCAGTCCTCGGCAGCATTTTCTCTTCTGCTAGCCATTACTAATTTTAACAGGGACTGCAGGCACTCGCTTTGCTGTTACTGCTAGCAGAAGTCATGCTTCCTGAGAAGGCTGCTTAATTACAGCAGCTTTGCTCAAGTCTGTTTGAAATTTTTTTGACTAGGGGCTATGAAATAGAATTGGATCTCTCTCTGGAGCACTGAGGTTGGTCAGGGTAGAAAGAGTAAGAGGGAGAGTTACTTTGAAGTGGAATAATTCTTGGGAAACATGCATCAAACTTGGCCTGGATTTATACCCAAAATATGACTTCTTCTGACATTCATTTGGCTGGTGTAAGAGAGCAGAATGTAGCCTGTAATTTGGGCTGCAAGTATTGGCAGAACAAGGAAGCTGTTGCACACTGGACCACCAGAGAGATGTCAGTCCAATCGGACGGCATCCCCTTCTTCCTGCCCTTAGTTTTCTATCACAAACTGTCTCTTTTGGGCTTACTTGGATAATAACTATTGAGAAGGGAGAATCTGTCCTACTAATCGTGAGATAAAATAGAATATTTATTTAAAAGTTGTTGCTTATTCTTTGTGTCACAGCTTCTGTCCTGCACCCTGTGCTGGTCAGTGGTTATAGGGCTGTGCCGGTTCAAAATCACAGCTCCTCTTTTTTTCTGAAAAAGCTTCATTTCAGTAACATAAGAGGAGGAGAGCTTTTCCAAACCAGAACATGTGTTGTCTGTCTTGGAACTGGTAGTAAAAATTGATGCAAGAGATGAAAATTAGAGAGGGGAAATGATAAAATGCTCTTTTTCTTTGGTGTTTTTTTATTTCTTCCCCCACCCTGAGTGAAATTAAAATATTCTCTTTCTGCAGATGGCTAGTGGTGCTGGAATGCCCCATATGTGGCATCGTGTGCGCACAGTTACACATTTCATCTTGATAAGTTCGGTGCATTTATGTAGCCGGCTGTTTGTCAGTCATCAACTTCAGCCCCCCTCCAAAGAACCGGGGTTGTTTGTCCTTAATAACGTTTTTTAGATCCACTTTCTTCTCAGCTGAATGACAGATATTAGCATATTCCTTTGAGGGGTGGCTTTGGGTGTTTGTACATGGCGAAGAGCAGTTGATGGGGTATCAGCAATCACAGCTAGTCTGTTCGTTATTAAGCTCAGTAAGAAAAAATGTGTCTGAATCTGATAATGGAGAACACAGAGGCAATGCTGGCAGCCAGGCTTCTCCTTCAGCCCTAAATCCTTTGTTTCCTAGTAAGAAAACAAATCTGAAGTTTGGAAATACCTTGGAGAGGATCCGTCAGTGGGAACTTGCAGGTACTGACGTAACTCAGGCACGTGGGGTTTTTTGGACTAAATGAGCTCTACTCCTGTTTTATGCATTTATTTGTTTTTTAAAAGAAGAAGATATATGCTTTATTTCTGAATAACTCTTCCCTGTGGATGTCTGGGACATATTCTGTCTCGCATTGCTCACCTGTTGGTATCAGAGGTGGATCCTGTCTGTTGAAGGAAGCCTTGTGAAGGACAAGGTGGATTTTTAGGCTGAATTACTATTCCTCTTGCTTCTGACCTGGCAGATTCAGGTGACTAACCATCTAGCAAACCCATCTGTTTGGGATTTAAAGGAAATAAAGGAAAAGCAGGAAAACACATGCACTGTCGGTAGCGTGACATTAGAGCACACAGTGGGAACAGTTCCAGTCCATCAGGTGCAAAAATTATGTCCCTAAGTAAATACCACTTTTCTGCACACACTGTTTTTCACTCATCATGCGTGTGCCTGAATTAAGAGTTCTGTTGTTAGGCTGACTGTGGAGCAGGGTGGTGTGTGCCAACAGGAGTAAAGGCTGTTTATGCCTCATTCTGCGAAGGATGCGAGGGGAGGCAGGTCCCCTCTCCCCCGGCACAGCCAGGTCAGCGCCACAGAGTGTGCGCTCGTGGCTTTGCTGGGCTTTTTGGGTTCGAGTATCAGTCAGGACTACAAGTTAATGATCCTCTTATAAGAAATTCCTGGTATGACCTGCTCAAAGCAGAGGAAACAGTTACCAGTTGCAATTGCAGGTCACAACTGATGGTGCTGTAAGTAGCACCGTGCAGCAGCACCGATGGAGGTGGCTGTGGGATTATGTGGAGAGGATGAACAAGAAACAGAGTTCCTGCTGCTCGTCTTTGCCCATTCTCTCCTCTGCCCATACTCATCCAACTCCGTTGCTGTCTTCCTCTCGTTTTGTCCTCACCTCTTTGTTGAAGGCATCTCAGACCACCTTGGCTGTTATTGCTCCTGGTCCTTTGCTAACCTGAAGGTGTCCCAGGGCTGGGGACAGAGTGTGGGTACCACAAGGGGACAAGTGTGCTCGAGAGCACGCGTCTCTTCATGACCTTCATACAGGAACCTTAATTTGGGATTGTTAATTCAGTTTGTTCAGTAAGTCCTTGGGTGTCTTCCAAGCAACTGAGTTCAGAAATTGTTTAAAAAAAGAAAAAAAATACTTCCCCAGTGAGAACAGTAAGTGGCTAACAATTGCTGGCTTGCTGCTTTTATTCTGCTCTGCTCAGCCCCTGCTTCCCCCAGGCTGCTCGAATGTTGTGCCCCATTTCTGTTGTCCTTCCGCCGGCTGCAGGAGAGGGGGCTTTGGGGACAGCCCCTGCCCCTCGAGCTGGGACGGCTGCCACGTCCCTGTGGCAGTTGGGTGCTGGGTAGGGAGGTATTAGCTTATCTGCTTGGAGGTCTCTTTTGCAGCCAGAAGGGTATTAAAGACCTCTTTGTACCACGCTGCTGAACTGCCATTTGAGCTCTTTGTGGAGAGATGAGGAAGAAATTCCTGCCAAGGCAAGTTTCCAGCAGTTCTCTTAGCAGCTTATTAGCCCTGGGCATTCTTTGGCATGTAGGTGATAAAATCACCCTAGCATCCCTCCTGAAAGACTGCGAAACTTTTATTTTTAAATGGAATAGATCTGCAGTTGCCAACCTGCAGTGCTAGGTCCACCCTCCTGTTCAGAAAGTCCTGACAACGATGCAGTCAAAGCAAACTAGGTGAATGATGCCTCAGACCTGTGGCAACACAGGACTCAGACTTTTCTTCCTTCTGATTTTACCAGAGCATAAAAGACACGCTGCCTTTTTATTCCCTGTGGAAGAGTTTTCTGCATGGAGCTCGTGGGAGAAGTGCAGAAACACCAAGGGGCAGAGAAGGGCTCAAAGTTGGGCTGGTCTTGGACACGGACAGATGGATGTTTCTCCTACCTGCAAGGTAGAAGCAGGGTGTGGAGGACAGAAAGATGCAGGTGGGAATTAACAAGCAGATCTTCCTGCATGGGGCAGGAGGGATGATTTCTGTCCTCTCCTGTGCTGAAGTGGGCATCCATAAATGCCCTGTGCTCAATACTTAGGTGAGGATTTGGGCTTTTGTGTTTAATGGGCTGATATCCTCCTGAAGAAGAGGTGGAGAATGTATCTGAGACCTGACTCTGCCTGAAGCTACTGTCCCAACTTGGACTTTGCATGCTAGGGGAGTTTTTATTACTATTTTCAGGCAGCCAGGGTTTTGCAGAATGCTATTAGTTGTTTTAATACTGTTTTATTAGTTAATAAATTGTTTTAGCTGTAATTTTTTTCCGTAGTACTTTGGCATGGAGGTGCCTGGGGAGAAAAGGAAGAATCCGGAAATCACATGAAAGCTTTTAATAAACTGTCAACCCTCTCCTGCAGTGCAGGTTAGGTACCTTGTGCTGCGTGCTGCTGCGCCTGTACTTGGTTCTTGTGCCTCTCGGCAGCGCTTGCTGCTGCAGGGAGGGTTGTTTGGAACAAGTCTGCGAGCAGGGGAGCCCAAGTCAGTGTGTCCTGCACATAAGGTGCACCCCAAAACCCAGGGCAGGGCCGTCTGACCCAGCACAGGCTCACACAGCACTGTCTGATGAGAGGAAAGTCAGTGCGGCTGTAGCACTTGCCCCATACCTCTGCTGGTGCATTCATGGGGTGCATTTTGCAGTTTTTCAGGAAAAGCTTTTATTCGAGGTTGACTTTTCATTTATTTTATTTTTTTCTGAGGGGGGAGAAATTAATTACCACCCTCATTTCTGTTGCCGCCCTGCAGATCAGAAATAGTCAGGAACTTCTTAATGTTCGAATGGCTTTCAAAAACAATATTTCTAAATGTCAAGTTAATGTGCTCTGGGAACAATGCGATTCAAGGACCCGGTATGAACATCAAATTGCATCTGCTGCCACAAGGACTTGTGGGATCCTCTGAGGCAAACACAGTAGGAACACTTAGAGTTTATTTCAATTTTTTTCGATCTTTCTTCTAAAATGAAAGTTTTATTTTTCTCATGCCTGTCCTCACCACAAATTCAGACCAAACCTGTCTGAGATGGCAGATTAAAAATGAAACCTTCATAAATGAGAAATGTAGTCTGCATTTTTTATGATGGAAGAAAAAGTAAACTCGTTTTAAAATGTGCATATTTTAAAAAAAGTAAATTACTAACTAGGTGGGATGTAGGTGTCAATAAATATTTATTCCAAAGAAGTAATCTCTCAGTAGAATTGGAAATTTTCTTGTGCTTTTAGGCATTTAAAAATCAGTGTTTGTTTTTCAAAGTGGAGGTGTCATTTTCCACTCGCTTTTGGAACATGGCCACTGCCAAGTGAAAAGTCTCACCACTGCGTGGCACTTTTCTTTTTTTTAGAGTAATTTTGCTGTTAGGACAGGCTGATTTATAGGATGAATTGTAATGATCCTGAAATGAAGAGGAGGAAAAATCCCAATGTTAGCCCAAACGCTACATATGTTATAGTGAAATTGTTCTCTGAAAAACAGGTTGGAAGTGGGGGCCTGTGATCTCTAGGTGGGCTGATGATGAGCACTGAGGCTGGACTGCAACTGCCCAAGGTAGGGAACTTAGGGACAGGGCTGGTCGCTGTGTTTCTGTGGTTTTCGGGGCAGGCTGTCAGTGCCTGCTGAAGCCAGTCCCCGTTTCCCATTTGTCTTTGGACACGGGAAATGGGACCAGGAGCAGGACGGTGCTGGTGATGGCTGTGCTGAGCTGTGGAATGCTGGGCTTGCCTTGTCCTGCACATGCTTGTCTGGGGATATCCTGTAGTGGGACCACTGGGTCCTTCATGCCCGAGGAGCCCCACTGCATCAGCTGTCTGTGCAGTGAGTGGTCCCCGTCCCTCGCTGGGGACCCTGCCCGTGTCACCCGGGTGCCCCAGGGCTGGTTACCTCCGGGCTGCATGTCCAGAAGCTGATCCTGTCTTCCTGCGACAGTCAGCACTGTGTGCAAGCTCACAGCACACAGAAAACTGCACCAGTAAGGAGAAAGGGGCATTTAATTTTACAGCAAGAGTCATTTGATTTCCTTCCCACTCACCGTTTAAAAAATGTGTCTTCTTGTTAACTGTGTGCATGTGCACACACCTTGGTTAAATGGTGCTTTTACACCAGCTGCTCTAAATGCATTTTAAAGAGATGAAGAATGCATATGCATCAAGGTCATATAAATTAATAATTATCTAAGTGCTTTTTGCCTTTTCTTCTTCCAGAAGAGAAGTGAGGAGGGAGAAAACTTTGAATTGTGGTGGGCTTTTTTTTTCTTCTTTGTTTAAATCTCCCAAACTACATTCCATGGATGATCTTGGTCACTGTTGTCTTGACTGCAGCCTTGGGCCGATTTGTACTTCATCACCCGTTTCACTGTCACGTTGCCTGTACTTGAGCTAGCGTGTGAATTTTCATTTCCAAACGTGTTTGGGTTTCTAATTCATACAGTGCAAATAGATTACTCACAAGCCACGCAGAACTTGTAATTATCAAAACTTAGAGTACAGAAGAGGTATAAATCATGACAGCCCTGCTTTCCAGCTGCCAGTTAAGAACGGGAATTTAAGCTGCCTAAGCGTGGAGGGTTTAGGCTGGGAAGTTTCTGTTCCTGTGTCTCGCAGAAGAGTTAACGAAGAAAAGTGCTCACTCATAACTTCTCATTAAGCAACGACTGAATTGATGAAATACTGGAATAATTAGGAGATTTCTGTTATTGTTGGGTTGGACCTTAAGAGAGACAGGCATTAGCTCGAGGAGCCCGAATCCTGAAGCCCATGCTGGCAGCGTGCCCGAGGCGCGTGGTACCTGCCTGGACTGGGCAGAGGAGCACGTCGTCGGATGGGCTTTCCGTGCTGCCAGGCTAAATGTACGGTCCCACGGGTGATGTGGGGGCAGGACCTAAACAAGCATGTAGCTGCACCTGCTCCTCCTTGGTCACCTTGGGTAAGTGCATCATTTGCCAAGGAGTTGGGAGGTGGCACTGCGCATCGTCATCGCTTCCCCCAGGCCCTCAGGGAAGAAGGAATAAACCTGAAGAGAAGAGCTAGGAGAAAGACTGAAATGCTTTTTTTAGGCTCCATCCTGTGGTGGTGCTTCAGCAGCACCCAGCACACCCGGGTGCTCTGGGCACTGCTGAAGCTGTGGCCATGGAGAAAAGAGCAGTAACAATGACTGTTGGTGACTCTTTGTTAGTATCAAACCCAAGTTCTCTGTCTTGAGGCGGTGGAGTTGGTTTTGCGTGCTCTCTGGGGAGCCTCAGCCTGCAGGCATCGCGACGGGCTGGCAAGGCAGCCCAGTGGCTGCCGGAGCTGGGCAGCCCTGGGTTCTCCATCATGATTCCCAGGGACAGTGGGGACATTAGGCAACCTTGTAAGCTTGTTGTAATTTTAAAGCATTTTGATAATGTTCCCCTCAGCTTTAATGTTACATATCCCTGCGTATGTACCTCAGTAATTGAAAGGGATATCGGGCAAATTTGATCTGTCTGGCTTTGACTTATGCTGTCCTTATCTTGGCCTTCGTGTCATTAAGAAAAAAATTGGTATTGATCTGAGACTATACCACTACATTGTGCTGCAATTTTTCTTCCTTGCTAGTAGAATATAAATCGATAAAAGGCAGCTGCTTGCAACGCGGGCCAGATATGGTGCTGTCATTTATATATTGTAAATCCAATGATAGCTGATCAAATCAGTGCGTCTACTGTTCCAAACCTGACATGATTGAATTGTCAATAAAAAAGATTTTACAGTAAGGGAAGGACTGCTGCCGGTGTAAATGTCTGGAAGCCTCACTAAGTTTGATGCAAAATGAAGCAATAAGCTAGGCTATTATTATATAATTCCAACAACCGAAATATTTGGATACTTGTGTTTTCACGTGGAACTGGAGCTGCATGAGGAGAAACCTTTCATTGCAGCTTGTTTGAATAATAATTATTCGGAGACTGAGGAACATGGGTGGCTGCTTCTGAAATGAAGATAGCTTATATGTTGGTAAGGACTAATAGAAATAATACGGGAGTTGTTTGAACTAAAGATGTGCAGTTTCAGTGCATTAGGAAGAGGGTTATTAGAGTTTCTGTTTGCTCAGAAACAAATTGTGCAGGGAGGAGTGTGATTGATAGGTTGCAAGGAAGAGGCTGTCTCTGCTCTTGTGTAGAGTCTCAGTGAACACGAAGCCGGAATATGCTGCACATTTTTTTCCTGGTCAAACCTGTTCATGAGACCTTTTTTGGACATTAGGCTAGAAGGTGCTGGTCAGAGGGTGGGTGCTGGCTCACAGGAGAGCCCTGCGTCCCTGCCGTGCCGACTGCCCCGTGCAGCTCCTTAGAGACAGTCCCCAACCTCTGCCCTGCATTTCTTCTCCCTTTTTTTCCTGCTCAGTTGTTACTCTTGGACCTTGCTGATAGCTGGTAGGTTTTTAAGGATGCATTAACCCAATCGCTTGTGATTGACCATGCTCTTAATCTCTTTATTGTGTTGCACCAATTTAGCTAAATCCTAAATCCATTAGGTGCTCTCAGATTGCTTTACAAGTGTCCAGAGGAGGTGTTTGCAATAAATCCAGCCTAATTCTCTCTGCAGACAGGGTTTTAACATTTCAGGCCTGGGCTGGAAGAAGAGTGGAGAGTTACAGGAGTGGGTTCTCACAGGATTGTGAGGAATGAGAAGCAGTTTAGCATCTGCTTGTTTGCTTTTTTCCTTCCATCTAGTTATGTTACTGTTTAGTCCACTTTCTCCTCGGAGAGGAAACCTTTGAGAGCAGATGCATGTGCTGAGAAACCAGCTGTGGGGACTCCAGTCCTCTTTCACAAAAAATGGGGAGGAATTAAAGTGATGCTCTGTTTGTTTACGTGGTTAAAACAAAAACCAAAAAACACCACAAAAACCCTCACAGAAATTAAAGTTGCAAATACTTTCGGTCTTCACCGTCCACCCTCTCATCCAGCATAAGCCCAAAGGCCTGGGCTTGCTTTGCTTGTGGCTGCAGCTACGCCTCCACGCTCGGGGTGTTTGCAAGGGGGTGACAAGGTACTGTAGCACCTTCTTGGTGCTGGAATAACTGTGCACACACAGGAGGGATTTTCAGCTTTGAATTCAGATTTGACAGCAGAAAATGTGAAGTAGCAAAGCTCAGAGAGGAGCCCTCAACATTTCCTTTCATTCTTCCTTTTTTCCCCCTTTTTTTTCTACTGCATGCAGGCTAAAGCACTGGCATTGCTAAACATAAACCTGCTGCTTGCTAACTCTCCTGATTGTTTTTTTTCCCTCTGTCTAGTTTGCTTCACTTTGATGCTGCTTAGGCCAGCACAGACACCATGTTTAGGGCAGGAACTGTAGCTAACAGTTCATTCAGGAGCAAGGGAAGTTAGCTTTTTCTTAATTTTCTTTATCTGCTTAATTTTCCTTCCCTAGCGCTGGAGGCGAACGTTGAAATTTGGCTGTTTGGGGAATACTATCCTCACGCCGGTGTCAGGGATGGGTGGGCAGCCTCAGCCCTCGCGGGGGTTGTTGGGGCTCTGCCCTCCTGGCTCCGGCGCTCCTCAGCCTGCGGGAAAAATGTGTCCGAATTTCCAGGGCTGTGTCTGGGAGGAATCGTTTGTGGTTTGGAGCCGTTTGAAACCGCATCTTGTGCTTACGTCCGAGGGATAAATTGCATATCAGGCAGGGAAATGGGGAAAAGTAAGACCCCCATGTTTTAAAGCTGGTTGATTTTATTAATTTATAATGATAAAGGCTGAGACTCCCCCAAATCAGGGAAGAGTTACCCTGATATTCTGAAAAAAAGGGGAAAAGAAATGCACTTCCTTGTATTTTAAGCTGGTAAGTCTTTGGGAGACTTTGGTAAATTTTTGTTTTAGTGGGAAGGTAAAGATTAGGATGAAACATGAGTGTCTTCATAGGAAAGATGAATTTGCAAAATGTTTTGCTGTCTCATGTGAGTGGAAGTATGTGGTTTTCAGTTCCCATAACCTTGGGGCCTTACAAAATCGTGATTAAAGCTTCGAGAACAATGTGATCGGCATTAAAATTGGTGAGTTTGAAAAATGATACATTGTGAGGTTTTCCTTAATTTGCTTTTCTTGTCTTCCAGCACTACAGGTCACATTTTCAAGCTTTTTCCCACAGCGGCGAGGGTTGGATTGTTTTGGTTTCTAATTGTAAACTGAGGTTTTTATGTAATCCACTCTGTCCAAAGCTGGGGCTTCAGGAAAACAACAGATTGTGCAAGATGCGAGAGCAATTCCAGCAGTTGGGAGTAGATTCAGCCTTTGTCAAAGATGAAACTTTGCTACAAATATCACTTATTGGAACGGAGAATACACAGTTTGAATCCTGACTCTGTTTGTATACCTAACACGACATGGTGTGAAAACGTTCAGCATGCATAGAGCAAGCTTTCTCATTGAATTATCTATTTATTTGAGCTTTTGTGGGGAAAAAAGTCTACTGGCTTTCTACACAAATTGGGCAATAATCTATAGATGGTACTTGATGGCAAATCAGAAGCACAGTAGTTGCTCTGGGTGGCAGAGCTGTAGATGAAACTTCTAGTTTTTTCTGTTGTTACCCTTTTTTTTTTAAAGTTGTAGTCTTATTTACCTATATGTTTAATGAATTCATATGCAATAAAAAAACCCCTCAGTGTAGACTTCATAGAGACTGCACATAAAACACAGAGGCTTAGTAGGGTATTTAAGATCCATGAGAGTGCCTGAAATACAGAGGATCTTTGATTTGGTTTGTGTCTAAGTGGTCTTTGTTTAACTGATAGCTGCTAACTTTGTTTAACCCATAACACATGTTGTGCTGTTACCGGTCTTGACCTTTTTCCAGTTAAATTGGCTTAAAATGAAAGTGTTTATGGGGAGCTTCTGCAGCCCTGGCGTCCATGGACTCTTTGTCTGGGCTGAGGAGGGGTTTGGTGTCTGGGAGGAGTTAGCAGAGAGCTGCGTGTTTGCAAACTTTTATGACTTTTGCTCTAGACTTCTTTTAACATTCTCCCTGCACAGCCGCACTGGGCAGGAACTACTTTTTCCATCGCCAGTTTTGGCTTTGTCGCTGTGGTTTTATTGCATTTTAGATTCCTTGGGCATGTAAAATGGCATCAAATTGGTAACAGAAAGAGAAGGGAGGTTTGCAGTGCAACCTCGGGCTCAGCACTAGCAGAGTGGTCGACTGTGAGCAAGGGGAAAAAGGAAAGGAGGGTTTGCTGCCCAGCTTTGTACGCTTTTAGAGAAGGCTGGTTCTGTGTCTGCATGCTATGTCTGCTGGTTCGGGAAATCAGAAGTAGCTTTTCCAAAGTCTGTCACAGCAAATGGGCTGCAACACGGCATTTTCCCTCCTGCCTTTGACTCAGCCTCCATGACCCTGCTGTAACTGCTGTGCTGAGCAGCCCCTCTGGGTGCTGGTGATGCTCTTGGTTTTTGCTCACTCGCTTTCCTTGTCTGCCCTGAAGACAAAGGGAATCTGTGAAGTGTTTTGTAATGGAAAAGCATGTGGGGAGGGCAGCCATGGGGCTGCAATCTGGCCGTGGTCAAGTGCATTTTCCAGGAAAGCTTTTGTGGGTGCGGGGGTGTTGTAGAGCATCTTTGCTCCTCTGCTGGCCTCAGCTCCTTCCCTGCCTCCAAACGGCTCTCTGTTAGCTGAGGGCCAGGAGGTGTAGGTTTTGCCAAAGGGGCTCAGGGCGCCTGTAGATGATGGGGCACAGACTGCCCATCAGCCAGGGCAAAACTGCCCTGGTGCTTCGCCCTTTAAATCCCAGCTCAGGGGGAGACAGTTCTGGGGCACCTTCAGGAAGGCCCTTGGGAAAAGGACTTTTCCAGAGTCCTTGAGTCTTGTATGAAAAGCCGGTGACTTTGAAGAAAAGTGAGGACATAGGTAGAAGAATGCTATTTACTTCAAACAGGAAAATGTACTTTGGAATAAAAATGAGATTCTACTTGCCACTCTTCATCCATGTTGAGAGCCAAATTTGTGCCGAGTGCCAGACGCAGGCACACACGTCTGCCCCATGCCGTGGCGCAGCTCGTCTGTCACTCAGGTGCAAGACGTTCAGACCCAGATCTGAGCCTTCTGCTACCCTGTCAGACCAAAATAACCACGTTGTGTGGACTTTCAGAGACATGGCGGGGATGTGGGCATAACTCTGGGCTGCCGGCATTTAATTTCTTTCCTTTGACCCTCTGTCCCTTTTATGTTGCTTGTGTGGGAGGCTGTGCAGTGGCTGAGCCATGGCAGGTGCTGACAGGTTTTGAGCTCTCCTCTGCTGATGCCTTCAGAGGACAAAGAACAAATGATCCAGTGAGATAGCAGAAGATGGGCTGGCTCTTCTTGCCGGCTCTAGAGGCTGTGAAAACTCCCATTACTCCGTTATCAAGAAGGCTCCATTGCTGATGTGTCTGAGCCAGCCCGTTGAGTGGAGACTGCACAGGAAATGAATTTTTTTATTCTTGACAAGAAGTCAAGGAAGAATAGCTTCTCAAGGGAAAATATTCTTCCTGGCAGGAACAATTGGGGGCTTGGGGTAGGGAAGGCAGTTGCCTTTGGACCAGAAAACCCTGTATTTGAACCTGAGCTTCTTCCCCCTGATTTTTCTCCGTGGATATGAAAAAAATCAGGTGTTGATTTGCAAAGCAACTGAATAACTGTATATTGTTGTAACCTCTCAAATAAGCAGGCACTTCCACTGCAAGACGAGACTGTAGAAGGGAGAAGTAATGGGAAGGTTTAGAAAAGGTGATGCCTTTTCTTATTCAGCAGAGTATCTCTGTAGAGGGAAGCATGCAAGCACTTACTCAAAGACTCCCTGACACATTAAATACCTGGAGTGAGGCCTTTTTAGACAGGCTGTTGTGCAGTACGTCTTTGAAATGACCCTCGTGGGTTTTGCCCTCCCTGTCCAGCAATAAAGTAATTCTCAGGACTAATGGTAAAAATTCTGCAAGGCGTGAATTCCCAACTTAAATAGATTTACGGTAAGTTAATAGATTTTCCAGCGTATCTCTCACAACCTACTTTTGGTAGCAGCATTTTAACATGCACAGTAATTGAAAAAATAGTCAGGTGATAGGATTTACAATCTTCTCTGACCTGTTTCTCATGCCTAAGAAAGGCTCTACAATAAACATAACATTTGCAGTAAGGATATACCTTGTGTGGAAGTATTCAGACGGGAGGTGTCTCTGGGTGGTAACTTTATTTGGAAAAATAGATTCCAGAGTTATGAGATGTTGATGCTTAGCAAATGCCACCAAGAGGGTCACATACATGCCACGAGTTGCAGAATAGATGAGCTGGAACATTGTAGTGATGAAGGTGGATTTTCAACTTTGTTAGATAATATATTCTGTGTTGGTTTGCACATGCAGCCTTTGAAATATGTGGTCTTTAATTTGAGAGGATTACAATGAAAGTTTCCTTTGCAGAAAGTGTTTTTTCTTCAAGCGTATTTGTCCTTGTTCCTTTTGTTATCATTATTTATAAATAAAAAGTTATATTGATCTGGAGATTACACGTGAAACCATGTCTGAGCAGTGGTTGCTCTATTACTGAGAAAACCAGCTGCCATAAAACTTTTTGGTAAATTTATTGATCGATACTCTCTGTGGTTTTCTTTAGAAAAAGAACAAGCTGAATTTTAATTTACTGGGAACACGGCTGAACACGTGGCCTCCCCGTTCAGCAAGGGCTTTAAGCCTGTGAGGAACTTTCAAGAGATGAATAGTGCCATTACTTTGCAGAAGATTATTCATGTTCTTGAAGCAAAGCCCGTCTGGAGCGGGCAGTGGGGCCTCGGATCGATTTCTGGCAGCAGTGGCTGTGAGCCTTGCTCTTGAAAGCCAAATTATCATCTTGCACTCATTACAATGACTGCCTCGCTCTTACGGGGGGAGTAAGGAGACAGTAAAACATCTTCCTTTTAAAATGAGTGTTAATCAAAACGGGGCTTTGAGCCAAGGTAGGTGGGATGCAGGAACCACCTGGGATGCTGGGAATGGCCAAGCCATGTGCTCAAGCTGGTGCCACCGGGATGTGATGTGTCATCTTCTGGTTCTTCCCTGGGCAGATGATGCCCATGCATCAACTTAAAAAACCCAAACTGAACCCAAACAACAAATAAACAGTCCTCCACCTCCCTGCTTCCAAACCCACAAAAAAACCTCAAACCAATAAACTCCACCAAGCTACCCTCTCCCACAAACAAATAAAAATACCTCCTCAGCAAAAACACCTGGTGTTTTGGGGAACTCTGCTGAAGGTACCACAGAGGGAGGAAGGAAAAAAGAATTGAGTCCAGTTTTTGGAAAGCGCTAAGTCTGGAACCTGAGGCTGTGGGTAGGTCCTCTTTTTTTTTTTTTGTGGATGGAGACAGTGCTGGGTGTTTGTGTGTCTGGGGTGTCCTGAGCCCTGTTGCAGTGCTGCTGGTGTGGATGTGTCCCCAAGGTATCCTGGGGAGGATGGAGGTTTGGGTACCCTGCTCTGTGTTGAGCAGCGCGCTGCTGACATACTCTGTGTGTGCTCAGCGAGTCGGATGCTGCCAGGGAGCGTCGGAGGGGCTGATTGTGCGTGTGCAACTGAGATGATAACCCACGGTTTTGTTTCTGTGTTGGAAGCCCCCATCCTTCTCTGAGGTGTCTTGAGACAAAATCAGCTTTAAAATCACTAAATTGTTTTGAAAGCTTGAGCACTGTTCTGTGTCTTGGAAGCAGATGCTCCTTAGGGGAAGACACTGATGCTTCCCGAGTTCTGCCAGCACAGGTATAAGCTGAAATCGGAAATAAAGAGGCTGGGAAAAACCATCAACAGGTGCCCTTAAATAAGTGCAAGCCCTTTGTATTACTATAGGGTTCAAGAACTGATCTTCCCCATTTGCTTTTCATCAGACAGTTGAGATAACTTTAGAGAGAATTTGGCCAGGGGAGATTATAGAGAAAGGAATTTGCTTCTTAAATAAATAATCTGCTCTCCATTGTTCGAGACTTAACAGACTGATAAAAGCCTGCTGGAATGAAAGGGAGCCTGGAAAGCCCGTCTTAGATCTGCCTTGCTCTAAAGTTACTGAGACCAATGCACTTCCAAAGACTTTTTTTTCAAATTTTTGAGTACAAGCTCAACTTGACCTCATGGCTTGCTTCATCTTCATTTATTCTGATGAATAAAGGAATTTGCTAGGCATGCATTTTTTCGGAGATTGCTTGTAACATTTAGTTTAAAGTAGGTGAAGGAACTACACAAACTGATGTCCTGGTCTTTAGAAATGCTTGGCTTGTAAATTTGGGAGGGAGTGTATGAAACCACTTGCCCTATGTTTGAAATGTGGATTGTTGTTCATCTTTTAAGAGGCGTGATGCTTGTCTGGTATCTTTATAACACCATTAGCTGGATGTTGGAGCCTCCAATTAATAGAAGATGTCTGGAGGAAAATATGTGCTGGTTTCCGAGTGCCTCCTTTCTTTTTGGGAAGTGCACTTTGTGTTTAAAAATCAAAATAAACCCAGATGCGGCTCTGCAGTGGTAAAACGCCTAGGTCTATGGTATCTCTGTCTGCTCAGTCACCCAGGGCGGAGATGCCCCTTTCCCAGGATTTTTGCAGCTATTCCTGCGGCGCTGGGATGTGCTCCCTGGCTGGGCAGCTGGCTCCAAATAAGAGTTGTAGATGGAGACCCTTGTCTCTGCAGCAAATTGGAGGGCTAAGAAAGACTAGAAGCAAAGAGTGTAAATATTTGGGTTTAAAAAAAATGGTGAAGGTGAAAGTTCCCCAGTGATATGACATTAGCTCTGGACATGTTATTGATATAATTATAACATAAAAAAGCCTGGTAGTGCTGTTTTCAGTGATTTATTTTCTGTTCTGTGGGATTGGTTTAATTAACTTTTCCCCTTCAGTTTTTTTAGAGAAAAATATGAAATATTTGGAATGTCCTGTATTTCTACACGTGGCTGAAAGGGAACTCCTCGTGTTGGCTGACCCCGAGCTCTGCCAGCTCCCCTCTGCCTTCCCACGAGGCCGGGCTTGAGGAGACCCCTCTGACCTCAGCGGTCTCTGCCCTGAACAGCAGCAGTTTGTTTGCTGCTCTCTCCTTTGCAAGCTCCCAGCCGTCAAAGAGCACTGGAGGAGGATACAACTACTCTTTCCTTTGCAGTAAATCACTTCTGCAGGAGCAGCATTCACCCCACACAAATGGTGGGTGCAGAGTTTGACGTTCCCCGAGCCAAAGGCTTCCCCCCGTTCTTGGGCACTCCTGCTTCCTGGCTGTGCCGTGCCAATTCCCAGTGGTCCTGCTGGCACGCTCATCCCTAAACCAGTGACCAGTGGTGGGGGAGCCTGGACTTGGACCCCAACCCATATGTGGGCTGTAGCACCAGGGTGGGGTCGTGGGGTGCATGAGGAGAGGTTCAGCTTTCTTTGCTCTGAGGGGTTACCAGCACAAGAGATATTTTTTAAAATTTTATTTTATTTTATTTTTTCTGTGGAAGCCTCTTATATCCCTCTGTCTCCTACATGTGCTCCCAGGGCTTGGTTTGAGCCTGCTTCTCTGGGCCCTTTGATTTTTTCTGGCCCCTTGGTTTTGATAGATGATTGTGTTCATCCACCACTCACACCAGCCCTGACTGTTCGCCTTTTTAACTTTGTCTTTATTAAATTTTCAGGAATCTCTTAAGCATTCACACATCTGTCATGGAATATTTCTTGGTGCTCAGGAAAACAAATTATACCATAGATATGCAAGCCATACTTAAACAAAAGCACCACAGCCACGTGAAGTACGAAGCCCCAGAAAAGATTTTACTGCAGAGTCATTCTTGAGAGGCACTTGCTGTGAGGTTTTTTTTTTTTTTGTTTTTTTTTTTAAATTTCACTTAGTGTATAGGTTGCCCACATTGAAATGGGTACTCCTAAGGGATCTCCAGGGATCTTTCAAGGCATCCTGGTACCCCTCAAAAGAAAAGCTGCTTGCTTGTGGTCTTCTCCAGCATCCCTGATCCTGGCTTTTGCTGTCATGAGATGCGGATGCCTGCACAGGGTAGGAGCACTGCCCTGGACTCCCTCCAGGTAGGGTCCAGTCCAGGCAAGGGGCTGGTGGCGGGTGGGGACCTGTGGGCACCAGCGTTCCTGTCATCTTGCTTCTGGACTTGTAGGAGCTTGTGTTGTTGGGCTCTGCTGTCTGCATTAACAAAGTCTTTATGCACAGGATATAAATAATAAATGGGTGAACCACAGTGTAACTAATTGCCTAAAAGTCGGACAGTTACCTAGAATATAACAGGAGTGCATTTTCAGGGCATTTTGAGTGGGTATAATGAGATGCCAGTATACAGTATTTTTATTAGAAGCTTGAGGGAGTGTACGCCAAAATGCCAGGGTGCTAGATAAGCGAAACAACTTAAAATAAATGGCTTTGGAGCTTGGTGTTTTGATAGGCAGAGATAATTGGGAGAAGACACTTCTCTGACAAGAGCCTAAAGATTTGGCTTTGGCTAGTGAGCAGCACTGGCTCTGCAAACTGGCTCCCGCAGGAGCGGGTGTGGTGGGCATGGAGCTGGAAGGAGCCCATCCTCGTGCAAAGATGAGTGAGACCTTTCCTTTCTTGCTCTGGTGGTGATGGGGCAAAGGTAGAAAGCACAAACCTCAACGGCTTAAAATTTAGAAGACAGAATACCCGAACTGTTCTAATTTTTATTACTAATACTTTGAAGCTAATCTCATAAGCTTCGGAGCTTGGGTCCATAATGTTTATGGTGACAATATTGTAAAAGTAATCTAAAAGGCTGTGTCATAGTTGGAAAAATCATTTCCTAAGCTCTAAACCCAAATGTGCTCAGAGAAACAAACCCTCTAAGAGCAGCAGTGGCACCATCTGATGGGTTTTGTAATGCCACAGACGAAAGTAATTATGCTGCTTAGAAGAGCTTTTGTCTCCAGATAATGTTGTTAAAAACTTGCAGTGTAGTGTGAATCATAACAACGGAACAAATCTGGAGTCTGCTCTTATTGCTGTCGGGGGAAAATCTCTTGGATTTTGTTTCCTTTCTGTTCAATATATTGCAAACCTTTTCCAAGTTTGTAAATAAATACTACCTGCTGTTTGAAAAATGACTTGCGGTTCATCTCCCCAGTAGTGCCTGTGGCAGCCAGGCCGTTATTGCAAACAGTTGTTTCTCTCTTGGTGAGCTCTTCTGTGTGTCTTTCAGGAACACAGGCTGTTGTAACGAGTCTGAAGTTGTCTGATACATTGGAGATATTAAAGAAGTATTTCCTTCTTTAGAGCTCACTCACATGGGGATGCCCACGGCTCTTTTCTCCACTCCGTTGCAGTACCGTGGCAATTGCTGTGTGAGAAAATGTTTTGTAAAGCTTACAACCTCAGAACTTTCAGCATTTCCTTGATGAACATTTGAATTCCCATCCATGAACACTGGTGGGTTTTTGAGGAGCTGAGCATTTTTGGCTTTTAGGTGCACAGAACTTTTAAAGGTTTGGAATTCCTGGGCCTGAAAAGGATGCAGTAATTGCAGTAGGATCGAGTTAATTAACCGATGAATTTTCCACCCCCCGTGGAGACCCATAGTTCTGCTTTGGGATGGAAACGATTCCTGCAGGCTGAGGGATTCCAGTGCCTGGTTCTCTCCCAATGTGATTTGTGTCCTGAGGGGTGAAAGGAGAGGAATTTGTATCAGTGGGTCATTTCACAGGCAGTAAATGAGGTTTTACCATGGGCAGAGAGGTGCCAGAGAGCAGGAAGAGCTGGGGCAGCTCAGCAGGAGAAGTCTGTCCAGGCTAGGGGCTCTTTGGCTCCTGCGGTTAGTGCTGTGCCTTGCACAGAGAGTTTGGTGCCAGGTCCTGTGAGTAGGAACCCTCTGGAGAAGGGGTTGGGCAGCAAACCCAGGGACAGGAGCAGGGGCATCAGAGCCTGAAAGAGGGACTTCAGCAAATCCACCGAGTTTCAGGAGCTGGTTCACTTGTCCTGGAGCAGTCTCCACCATCGATGAGATTTATTGAGGGAGAAGGGGGCACATTCATACCTAAAAGGCATTTAAAGTGCATTTTGGTATGTAGAGCTGATGAAATTTGAAAATAGTCGCATGTGCAGGACAGGGAAGCATTGCCTGCAATGCTGCAGCCTGGGACGATTCCAAGCAGCAGCATCCCGGGAAGGGTGCAGTGAATCATAAAATGCATCATCATCTGCAGAGAGAGAGAAATTCAGCCGGATGCCAGTGATCTGTGTTGGTCTCAAGGGATGTTTCTGCTGCACAGAAATCAGTTTCTTGTTTGTTTTACAGTTTGGGATAGTTCGTGAGAATTTGCTGCTCTGCCACAAAGCCCTGGAGGAGAATGGCCCTGAAACTTTTATGAGGAGGTAACAACGTGGTGGTGACACCATGACCATCCTTCCCTGACTGCCTCCTAGAAAATAAAACAAAAAGTCTTGTCTTTACTAGGTCTTGGTAGTGGAATAATAAACATTTTCCTCCACTGTGAAGGTGTGTCTTTCTGTGGTCAGTTTGACGAAGAGGAGGCTGAGGGGGGATCTCATCATGCTCTACAATTACTTGAAAGGACATTGTAGATAGGTTGGTGCTGGTCTCTTCTCTCAGGTAATTAGGGACAGAACCAGGGGGAATGGTTGCAAGTTGCAACAGGGCAAGTTTAGGCTGGACATTAGGAAGAAATTCTTCACAGAAAGAGTGGTCAGACGCTGGAATAGACTGCCTAGGGAGGTGGTTGAGTCGCCATCCCTGGATGTGTTCAAGTGTCGCTTAGATGGGGTGTTGGGGGATATGGTTTAGGGGTGAACTTGTAGTGTAGGGTCAGTGGTTGGACTTGATGATCCCAAGGGGCTTTTCCAACCTGAATTGTTCTATGATTCTATGATAAGGCTTTCAGTGTGGGGAAATGTTTGCCCAGTTTTTAAGAAAAGAATATTTTGCAAAGGTGCCAATGGGAGTTTGGATCTCAGCTCCTGATGGGCACTGGGAGAAGCCTTGGCGGGAGCTTTCTGGCTTAGAGACAGCTTTATGGTTGCATGGTGTGTATTCCTGGATATCAAGAAGTTTTATACCCTTGTCGTTAGTGTGCGGGGAGGTGTGTGGGTCACACAGTTCAGCCTCCACCCCACTTTGTTCTCTTACCAAGTGCATGGTGGAAGATGGGCTGCTGATGCAGCAAGTCTTGCCCTGCAGCTCCCTTGTCTTTGGTGTGCCTTTGCCAAAGAGGACTTGTGTGGTGTGCCGTGTGATGCATGGAGAAGGGCAGCTGTCCTTGTGAAAACTTGTGGTTGCTGCAGAATGAGAGCAGCACAGTAACAGGGGGGCAAGCACGAAGCCCATGGCGTGTCGTGGTGTCTGACCGCCGTGGTGGATCCTGCGTCCCCCTTCTCACACCTTCTACCCGTGGCCATGGTGCTGTGAGGAGGTGGCTGCAATGATAGCTCCTGTGGGTGCTGGTTTTTGGTGAGCTGGCACGGAGGTGCAGAGGGAGGAGAGACCTCCCGGTTCCTGGCAGCAGCCACACCTTTCCGAACAGGTGCTTGTGAAGCTGCACCCGCTGGGGTGAGTGATCAGGCTCTCTCTGTAGATGGCCCGGCTATGCAGCCCCTATTGGGTTGTGGCTCTTGGCTCTCTGCGGGGGAAGCCATGCGGGAATGGCTCGCTGGGCTCGCTCACACTGGCTCCTTGCCGTTCAGGCAACTGCATCGCATCATCTTTTAAATAAACTCATCAAGTCCCAGGCGTGGCTGGAGCCTCCTGCAGCCTGCGGGAGCAGCAGGTTAATCCGGAGCTCCTCTGGCCCTGGCATCGGCCCTTTTGAAGTAGCTGCAGCTCAGGAGTGAATGTGCCTTCTCAGGAAAGCTGGCACTTTTACTAAGCAGGAGACTTTTATTATATCTGAGCCGAGAACGCAGTCATTTCCTTCTCCTGCCAGTAATCCCCACTCAGGGCACTGTTACGCTCTTTTACAATTTATTTTCTTTTCTCTAATTGCCAGTGTGCAGTGGCTGTGCAGCTCTCCCTGGGCTGCATTCTGGGGAGCTTTTTGCACTTTGAAAACAGCTTAGTTATTCCCTCCTGGCCGCTGGAACTGGGCAGTAATTCCTCTCCGGGTGCTTCAGCAAGAGTCCTGCTGGAAAAATAAGTAATAGGCCGTGCTTTCAACTGGTGCCTGATAGCTGTCATCTAGAACAGAAGTTCAGCTGCTGGTTGTGTCCTTTGGGAGCCCTGATAAACTGCCCTGGGCAGAGGTGGTCAGCAGATGTACAGCAGCGGTGCAGCAGGTACGATGCTTTGCTGGTGATGGTGCTCTGGCTCTCGTCCTGCCCACGGTCCCTTTGTTTCACCCAGGCGTGGTGTGGCTTTTCCCATCCATCCTGCGGTACAGCATCATGTGCTCTGGGGGCTAAATCACTGCCAGGTTTTGTCCCTGTGCTGTCTGAAGTGAGTTTGGAGAACAATTCAGGTATGTGCTCAGCTCCCTTAGGTACCTGTGGATGAAATGTGCTTAAGAGCTCCCCAGGCAGGGCTGGCTTTGTGGCGTGGTGGCCGGCAGCAGCTCAGGCTGTCATCTCTCTGAGCCAGACTCGTGGATCAGGGCTCTTCAAATTTTAGTGCATGCAAAAGCGATTTTTTGATGTTCTTTTTTCTTCCTCTTTTTTAATTCCTACTAAGCACATAAAGAAATATTTTAAAAGCAAATGAATAACCGTGTGGAATGGTCGAGTTCTGCTGTGTGTGCCTAGTTACCGTGATGGGGATTTTAAAGCAGGAGCTCCACTGTGCTGGGTCGTACCTTTGCCTGCTGGAAGTTGGGTGCAAGTCTGATGTTTTGCTTTATCAGTACTGTTAAGGTATTTATTTACTATTAAGGTATTTACTCTGCTTCAGCTAGACCTGCAAACTGTCTGCCTTAAAAATATCCTTGAGATCAAGAAAAAAAAAAAAGAAAGGAAAGATTCAGTTGTCCTCCAGCATTAGAAGTTTCAATAATGCCATGTTACGAGCAGGGCAGATTTTACCAGCAGCAAATCCAAGCTGTGGGATTTTATGGGGGATCAGAAGCCTGTGCTGCTTCTGTAATTCAACGTCCCCTCCGTTTGCCCGGGAGGCTCACTCGTGGGAGCACAGGGGACTGACCCGCAAAGTTTCCTCCTCTTTGAAGTGCTCGGGGTCTGGCCATGGGTCACTTCTGCTGCTGGCAGCTAGGACTTTAATCTGGTTGCAGCCAGCCCTTTGCGAGGAATATTTCAGAATAAGCAACTACTCGGGGAGTTAGGTGTAGGAGATTTCGGATGTGTAAGACTTTTACAAAGTTGTATTATTTCTTGCAACTATTAACAGGGCAGCAGGAGGCTCCATATGCTTTTGTAGTCCCTGTTGTGCTCTCATCTATAATGTATATATGCAAAAGCTCCCAGGCACATAAAATCGACACTCTTAGCCAGTTATTATGATAAAAATTATGTGCATGTCATGACCTTTAAAGCAGTGGGACTGTGTGCATGCTCTTCTGATACGCTACTGTTTTCCATTCCATTCTGAAGCATTTCTCACTGTAGGAGGCTTGCATAGGGGCTTGGAATATTTTTCTAATCAGCGAAGAGTCTCTTGGCTCTGATGATAACTTGCAAAGCACAGAGGAGCGAGAAAAGGGAAGAGGGATGACTTTTTCTAAGGGAACTAACAGAGAAGAGGTTAAAGGCGAGTGGTGAGGCACAGCATGAAAATCCTGGCACCGTCTGCAGAGCTGTCAAAAAACCACTGGTCCCAAAAACTCTTTGTGCTCTTTGAGGCAAAAGCTATTCTGGTGCTCTTGAGGATAAGGAAGGAAAAAAAAAAGTTTTGTAATCCGTGTGCCCTATTTAAAGAGACTTTTTTTTTGTTTTAAAACTTTTAATAATGGCGCACCCAGGATTTGCTCTGCCTGCGCAGCCCGCCCGTTTACCCTGCGCTGTGTCAGGCCCGCCGTCGCGCTCTGCAGCGCTCTGCATGGGTGTGAGCAGCGAGATGCCTGCTGTCGAGGCGAGGGAGGCGCGGAGCGAGGGGCTCTGTGCCCCTGCACCACTGCGTCCCTCAGTCCGCGCTGCTGGGAAGCATCGCTGGCGTCTGGGAGCGCAGATGGTTGCTCTGAGCTCGC
>NW_009735901.1:85333-100559 GCF_000703405.1 Apaloderma vittatum | reverse complement strand
CTCGGAGCTCGCCAGGACAGCCCGGGTGCGGCTGTTGGGAGCTGCGGACAAAACGCTTCAGTGGCGCGCCCGGGAGGTGTGCCGGCACCAGATGGGATGGAGACACTCCGTAGAAGTGCACGGGTAATTTCTGCTCTGATTGCGGTTTGCACCATAGCTTTCTGCATGCTGCTGTGGGGGGCAGCAAACAGCGTTGGGTCCCTGTCCTGCAAGGCGTGCCTGTGTGGGGGCACCCAGGAGGAAAGGGCTGGAAGCGCTGGAGATGTGATGGTCTCAAAAGCTCTTGAGTGATGCAGGAGGTTACGCAGGGCGAGCAGCAAAGCCTGGCATTGCTCGTGAGAGCGTTGATAGCGAACCGCTGCGGAGTCACGTCAGGCCACGCTCAGCTGCATCTCAGCCTTAACAAATGGGAAAAATAACACTTACGGCTTTAAAAATTAAACATTCCCGTTAATTATTGAACATGAATAATTTTCATGCAAATGGAGCCTGGGTGTGTGTTTCCAGAGTGACACAGTTGGGAGCAGTTACATTGGGGGATGTCGGTGACCTGTGAACTGAGAGGCTGTTCATTATTTTTAGCATTTTATGAATAGTACCCTGGAGGGTGGGACTCACCCTGGTAGAAAGCGTTGGTGGAAGAAGAAGAAGAATTTAGTTTGCACTGGTGGCCTCCCCTTCCGAGGCTTTAACTTGCAAATTGAGGTGTGTTAGGTACATTGCCCTTACATACCTGGGTATGGATATTTTGGAAGCCTCCTGGTGAGGAGGGCTGTGCTTAAGGGAATGACGAGCCAGTGACTGTGCTGCTGGAGGCTTCTGCTTGCTGCCTGGTGGAGCATCCTCAAGTCTTTGAAGGTGGAGAGAGGAAAATACCTCCTGGCTTTTCCTACCAAATTGATGGTCTCCATGTAAAATTTGAGCAGTTTGGCACAAGCTGACATATGTGAGAGTATTCCTGGCTGGGCACTGTGTCTCTCAGCATCACCTGGGACTACAGAGCAGCTCATGTCCAGGGCAGACGGAGCGTTGGATCTGCAGCTGAAGCTGCTGTGTTTGGAAAAGCTGAAGCACTGTGAGGGCTTTTCAGATGGCTTTGAGGACACTTAGTGCAGAGTGGGTGCTGGGGGTCAAGTCCAAATATCCTCTGTAATTAAGCTCCTATAAATATTGTCCTTTTCACAATGGAATGTCAGCATTTACAGTTTCCTGATTTTAAACACTGTACAGTTTGTCAAACATTTATCTCTGTCTTGAATTAAGTCTTGAGATAGGATTCCTGTTAATTTCAAATCAATATGAAAGAGGGAGAGACAGAAATTGCAATCTAGCCCTTTTCTTGAATCAATATTTTCTTTAAAAGCTGAAATGTTAGCTAGATCGTAGGTTTTTGCCATTTTTGAAATGTAGCTTATGTTTAAAGAATGTGTGTATTTCCCCTGAAAGTCGCTGATGCTGGTAAGGTTTGCAGCAGGCACAGCTGCCAGCAGGCGTTTGACCCAGAGTGGGCAGGATGGGACCAACCAGCCCTCGCAGCAGTAATGGGGAATAATGTTATCCTCACTGTTTCTGAGCTTGCCATCTCTTAATAACTTCTTGTTGTTGTTCTGTTTTGCAGAAGCCTTTGAAATTGTAGTACGCCATGCAAGAAACTTCACCAACAGCATGTTTAGGACCCACTACCAGAGCATGGGGCCCAGAGCTCTTAAGTTTGTTGGAGAACTTTTTACTGATATCTCGCTGTACATATTGGGCTCTGACATCAGTGTTAATGACATGATAAATGAATTTTTTGACAGTTTGTTCCCTTTGGTTTACTCACACTTGATTAATCCCGGCTTTCCTGATCCCTCCGTGGAAATGACCGAATGCCTGCGGGCAGCCAGGAGAGACCTCAAAGTCTTTGGTAACTACCCGAAGATGATGATGACGCAGGTGTCCAAGTCACTGCAGGCCACTCGAGTCTTTCTGCAGGCGCTCAACCTGGGGATTGAGGTGATAAACACTACTGACCACTTAAAATTCAGCAAGGACTGTGGACGAGTGCTGCTAAAGATGTGGTACTGCTCCCACTGCCAGGGGCTCCTCCTGGCCAAGCCCTGTGCCAGCTACTGCGGCGTGGTGATGCAGGGATGCTTGGCAGGTGTTGTAGAGATCAATAACCACTGGCGAGAGTACATCGGGTCTCTGGAGGGGCTGACCAAAGGCATGCACGGCATCTATGACATGGAGCATGTCCTCCTGAACCTCTTCTCCTTGGTGCGGGATGCGATCGTCTACGTGCAGAAGAATGAGGGAAAGCTCTCGACCGCTGTGAGTAGTTTTCTGCGGTTCCCCTAGCTCGCTGCCGGGGCAGGGCTCCGTGGGTACCACGAGCTCTACGTGTTGAAACCAACCTACCCCTTTCCTCCAGCCAACAGACCCTAAATGTTCCTATGGCTAGCTCCAATCTCCTCCCCTCATGTAATTCTTGGTTGGTTTTTTTTTAAACTTTAAACTTCCGTTAGCATTTGCAGCTGGTGTTTGTGGGGCCTGGGCTTCAGTTCAGGGATTTGCCGCTGTTCAGGCTGGTCAGAGCAGAAGGGTCTGGAGTCATCCTGGCATCAGCCTTGTAGCTGGGGGGTGAGATCAGGACCTGAGGTGTCCCAGCATCTTCAGTACTCCCTGGGCTCTGTACTTGCTTTGGGTAGCTCTGAAAGGCTTGTCCTGCTTTTCGTGTGTCCTCCACCTCATTTAACATCACTAAAATGTACCTCCAAGTAGATGCCAAGCTGTGGCATACCCTGCTTCCTGATTTACTAAAGAAGATAGTTTTTCCTCCTCTTTTGGGTAACTCATACCAGCTTTGGGCCACACTTAATCCTAGGGATGGGGTTATTTCCTACTAGTTAGGAATGGCCTGACTCTTTAAAAACACATTTTAGGAGTTTCTGAACATCCTGAGAAACTCAGACTTTCTTATTCAGAAAATCCCACTGCTCTGTTTGAATGCTGAGGACAAGTGAACTGTGGTGATACAATGCTTGTTTTCCAGAGGAGATTTTTCTTGGGACACAATTGAGCTGCTCCATGCAGGTAGGGCAGGTTGGGGATGGGGCAAAGGTGTGGGAATGTTGTTAGAGTTCGCTTGAAGCCAATGATGATTAAAATCTACCTCTGTTTCCCTGTTAGCTGCTTGTTCCTGTCATTCTTGACTCGTCTTTACAGAAGAACTGTGTTTATGTAGGTCACTGTAGCACTTGCACTGTAACTCTTATCTTTTTTGGGACCGTGGAAATGTATTGGCTTAGGAATTTTGCGCTATGTGGCGTTCAGCCAGCAGCACTCCTCTGTGCCGTCTGATGTGCCGTCTTTGCTCGGTGATTGCCCGAGACATGCCAGCACACATATGAGGCTGTGAAATAACGTGGTGGCACGCGGGTGGTTTCACCCCCCCTGGGTAGTTTAGCAAACACGGTATAAGCTCTGTTAATTGCTTAGAAGGAATTTTGGGACCAAATCTTCAATAAGTTGGATTACTTTTATGTTGAGGTGACCAGGAGGCAGCCAAGGCTGGGTTTTGGTGCTGGTCACCCAGGCAGATGGGTGCAGGGAGGACTCGTGGGCAGCACGTTAGGCACCAGGGTACAGAGCAGGACACTGGCTTTCAGCCTGCATGCCTTATCCCCTTTCTGCAGAAAATCCCTCTTTTACAGCAGCCTGCCAGGCATTTCTTGTGTCCCCAGGGCCACAGGGAAGGTCTGGCTGTGGGGTCTGGGGGCAGCAGCTCTGCTGGGCTCAGCTTCGGCTGCTG
Source organism: Apaloderma vittatum (assembly GCF_000703405.1). Classification (NCBI taxonomy): domain Eukaryota; kingdom Metazoa; phylum Chordata; class Aves; order Trogoniformes; family Trogonidae; genus Apaloderma; species Apaloderma vittatum. Next base: position 96,766 of record NW_009735901.1, on the reverse strand, counting down.
TGGAGCCAGGGCAGGTTCTTCTCCCATCAGTCAGAACCCGCCAGCCCTCTCTGGAACAGCAGAGGAGCAGAGATTTAACTGTAGGTTTAGCTCGGGGTCAGGTGAGATGGAGAATTCGTGTTACAGGTGATAATGCTGTATGCAGGAGAGAAGACCCAGCTCAACTCTAAGCCTGGTTGGCATTTCCAAGGCAGAAAGTAACAGATCTTACTTCTGCATATAGTGTGAGCCTGTTTGATCTCAAAAGATCAGTTGATATATTCAACTGTGAGCAAAAGCATCCAACATGTTTTGCAGTAGCAAACTTGCCCTCCTCGTAAGGTGCTAAGGCAGAGCAGAAGCATTACCCCAACAGGCTGTGTGCACACACAGTGTGCTTGGCTGTATGATTCTGAAAGGAGAAGTGTTTGTCCTCCCATATCCTTCTTTCATTTGCACAGCAATAAAAATGCACTTTTTCTTGAAGATATCTGTGCCTATAGTGAAGGAAAATGACTGTCACTTATATTATGGAATATTGAGACTGTGATCTCCCTTCAGAGAACGTGTTTGTGGGAGGATGAGGAGGTGGAGTGCCACTGAAGTCAACACAAGCCATGGCAGTAGAGCCACAATCTGCCCATCCTCTGCCAAACCAGAACATAAATTTCTTTTAAAGTAAGAAATCACTGAGCATTGCAAAACTATTCAGTGCTTTCATACTTGATAGAGCTGTTTGAATTCATTAGTGCCACATACAGTTAGGTATTTATTTAAACATAACGCCTCTTGATTATTTAATGCTTGAGTGATTCTTTTATTTGCTCTAGAGACATTCTTGAGTGAGAGGAGTCCAGGGGAAAAAAAAATACAAGCCAAGCAAGCCAATTGTCTGGCAACTGTCACTAAAAGAGAAAAGCCACTGTTATTTTTTTAAGTTTATTTTAAAAACACTGATGTTGCTCAGCTGACTCTTATGTCAAACCTGAGCCCAGAGCAACTTTTTATGAGCTGTTCAGTAGAGGAATAAGGCAGTAATGGAAGTGCTGACAGTCTGAGCTACAGCATTGCAGATGGCCTCTAGTAGCTGGTCTGCAGCCGGGATATGGGCTAAATATCTCTGCCTGTAAGTGACAGAATACAATCTTTTAGCTGTGCTGCAATGAAAGTTTTTCTCTTAAACTTATCAGCACACCCTGAGTTTCAGAGAATATACCCAGAAGCAAATGTTTGTATTTACTGTTATCCTGTAAATATGATTGGTTTTAGACACCATTGTCGTATCAAAGTGTTAAATGCTGTGCGAGTTGTCTTTGAAAATGTGGAGCTTTGCTCTTCTGCTTGCTTTTCATAGAAACTTTTTTTTTTCTGCTGACCTTGGCCACTACTGCTTCTGCAGGTAAAGTTCAATTCACCTGTGTGCTATTAAGGATAACGACATGTTATTTAATTGTCATTAAAATCCCCTAGAATTATGGAAAACTCATCTTGCATGCCTGTAGTGATTGTAGAGAGAGTAACCCTACTGCCCTTGCCTGTCCTTTGGGCTTCTTTGGTTTTTTTTGTATAATGCTGGTGGCACTTCAGTGACAGTAGCTTTTCTTCCAAGTATTTCAGCTCGCTGGTTGCGTTACCCAACGGAGCATCCTTCCTCCTTGCAGCTGCTCCTCTGTCCTGCTCACCACCCACCCCTAGGCTGGGCATGGGCATTTGCACGGGGACCTGGACCCTTTTATGGTTTGCAGCAGACCTGGCTACAAAGGAAGAGTGAACTTGAGCCCCAGAGGTGTTGCAGAGCCTCTGGGTAGGTTTCTGAGGAGCTCTGCAGTCCCCAAGAGGAGTCATAGTGCTGTTAATCTGCTTTTGGAAACTGTGCCTCCAGGCGTGCGTTTCGATGTGAGCCTGCTCGCGGTGTTGTTCCTGGTATGTAAAGAGCAATGCAGAAGGGTGAGTTCTGTAATCTGGCAGTAGGCAGTTCCCATCCCAAGCCTTGCTTTAATAGCTAATTTGTCAGGGATAGTGTGTGTTAGGGCTTTATTATTTCTGCAATATTTCTTTAAAAACTTCACCCCTAAAATATGCTATTAAAATACTTTATCAAGGAGTCTGAGTCTCAGGGCAGACTGCGAAAAAAAGTATTCTGTCTAGGGCTATATCTATATTAATTTTCCTATCTGCTACTTTTTCCCTAGTTGAAAATGTGCCTGGTACATCCACTTCTTGTAGATATTTTAAGCATGAATGTAGGGAAGAGTTATTTTAGTCAGTCTATTCGTGCTTTCTACCACAAAGACAATCGGAGGGATGTAGTACAAATAAACTTCAAAAAACGTGGAACCCCAGCACCTCTTGAAGTTAATGCTTTCTCTGCTGTTGCAAGTATGAGAGAGACAGTAGGTCTGGGTATCTTACATAGCTAATAGTTGATCTCCTTACCTTCAGCCAGTACTGTAAATTTATTTCGGTTGCAGAGCTGAAGTGTGAAGGCTGTTGGTTTGACCCAGTTATTAATATATCTACAAAAATATTTTTTCTTAATGCTTTTTTCCTCCCTGCAGTAACTGCAGGGGTTTGAACCCATCTCAGCGGAATGGGAAACAACAGGCAACTCACAGCAGAGTGAGACACGAACCGAAAAAAGGTGGGTGGCTTGGGGTGAGGCCGTTGCCGTGTGTTGCCTGTGAGGAGGAGGGTTCACTGCAGGTGTGAGCTGCCAGAGAAAGGGATGTGGGTTTTGACTGCTTTGTCCTGCACACCCAGCACGACACTGGCCCTTCAGCTGAGGGTTGCAGGACTTCTGCCCTTTAGCTGTTGCTTGGTGCCTCTTTGTCTGGACAGGGAGCTATACTTGCTGATCCCCACCTTGCGCAGCGGGACTCTCTGCTTCACAGGACCCGTGTGTGTCAGCCAAATTAGATTGGGCACAGAAGATGCTGTGGAGATGAGGAGCCTGTAACATGACTGAATCTGGGAAAGAGAACAAGTTGCAAAGGAATACAAGATTAGTCTTACAAGTCTCATAGGAAAAGTACATTTTGAAAAACATCAACAACTCACCACCAGAAAGAACATATCAAGAAACTTCAGTTAGTCCAGGCTTGTCAGGCAGGTGTGCCCCAGCCCTGGGCATTTGCGTCTCTAGGGAGAAATGCGAAGACGTTTGCTGATGGAGCTGCCCAGCCCCTGCTGCTCCCCTTGCAGTCAGTGGAATTGTGCATGGTATTGCCTAGGAAGGAAAGAGCGGGGAGCTCAGCAAAGCATTTTTCTCCACTTAGAACTGATGGCTGAGTTTCTAGAAGATCCTATTCAATTGCAAAATGAAGGTAGCCAGACCTTTGTTCAGCCATCACACCGATCTGTGCTGAGGAGGAGAACAGATCGGCGGGTGGATACCAGTGCTGTATGGGAATGGGGCGCAGGTCTCAGTGTGCTCGCACTGTGAGCAGATCCCTGATGGCTTACTTCCATGAAAGCCCCTTTAAAAGATGGCTCAGGTCTGAATTAATTAGGTTAATCTTGTGAAGCCACAGTGCAAGCGGTGTTTGGTTTTATCTCAAAGCTGGAGTGTTCGCCCCAGTCAGCGCAGGCAGAGCGTGAACCCAGCTCTGATGCTGCCCCTGGGAAGCTGCTGGTGAAGCCCCAGGAAGGAGCAGAGTCAGGTGAACTGGACCCTCATTTGCCCTTGATTTTTGAGGGTATCCTGTTAGGGAGACCATGAGCATGCTGAGACGATAATCAGCTACTTTGATGGTAGCACCACGGAGGGAAGTGCTGCTCAGTTGCCAGTTGCTGTAGGGATTTGCAGTACTGGCAGATGGACAGGGATGAAAATCAAGACGATGTAAGTAAAGGGAATTTGAAGGCCCAGGGATGAAAATATCACCTGTTGCCTTACACAGGGATTCAGTGCATTGGTCGGCATGATGATGCTGATGCTGTTTTCCCTGGACGCTGCCTGGGAGCTGCTTTTGGAGCTGGCTCACCTGGTGACTTGCTGGGAACTGCTTTACCTGGTGGGTTGCAGAAGCAGAGAGCTCCAGTGAGTTTTCTTATCTATGAATGGATTTCTTTCTGTGCTAGAGCTGGCAAGAGACTTGTGAGGAAAACTTTGAAATTACAACGCTGTTGGAGAAGTCATTCCCTTTGAGATGCCGATATCGGATTCTTTGTACTTTTAGTGCGGGTTGCTTTCCGTTGGCATTGCTCATGGGATAGTCGGCTGGATGTACAGCCTCTGTATCTTCAGTTTCTTTATCGGCAAAGTTTAATCCTCAGGCTATTCTCTAATGCTTCCTGGTAGCTAGCTCCATTTTTCACTTAAAGCTGGAAATAAGGTGAGGTTTTGTTTTTCAGTAAGCTCAGACCCACTCGTATCTGTCCCAAGGTGTGTTTATCGTGTACTTCTATTAACCATTTTGTGATAGCCAGTGTAACGTACCTGACAGGAAATGTTAAAGCCACTATCTTTTCCCTTGCATAATGAAAATAAATCTGATCACTGAGGACAGTATCAGCAATGATCCTGCTCCTGTGAAAACACCTTGGGGGTATTATGATTAGTTGTCTGAAGAGGTTTCAGATATTAAAGATTTTCTGATAGTTGGGGTAGCATATGGCAAAGTGCTAAGCTGTAAGGCATTGATTTTGGTCTAGAAATCCCCACGTTGGTCGTGGCTTGGCTGGTACTGACGGAATAATGGCAAAAATTATTCATGCCTGCCGTTTTGCAACCCACTATCAAAAATTTTGATCCAGCAATTTTGGCATACTGCAGCTGCTCTTCAATCTTCGGTTAAACATTCAAATACACAGTAGCAAATTAAGGGTCTGCATCTTGTTTTTGGAAGGGACTTTGGCATAGGTGCTTTTGACCCTCACATACATCTCCAAGGGAGTGAGGCTCAGAGGTTGTTCTCAGCCTAGGGGAGGTTTTCTTGCCTGTCTGGCCTGGGGAGGGTGCTGCTATTGAGAGATTTGTTTTTTGCAGACACGGGTAGGATACTTTTGTGGTCTTTGGTCGGCCTTGCCCTTTCTCTGCTGGAGTCCAGCATGGAAAAAGTGGCATGCTGGTCTGCCCTTTTACTTGTCCTGATGGCATTGTGAGGTTTGGGTCCATTTGTCATGGAATTGGGTCCAGATGGAGCAGGACGAGTGTGCAGGGCTATGCAGATTTGGTAGGTGGCAGCAATGGATGTGGCCAGTGATGCTCAAACCGCTGGTGCAAAGCCAGAGGAGATGGCACTGAACATCAACATGGGTATAATTTAAATTAGCATTTGATTTTGTAAATTCTTGTGTTGTCATCTCATTTTTTTGCTCTCCCTCTGTCCTTTTAACTGGACATGCTCTAGCCTCTGGCATGTTGTGCCTTTTCAGTGGAATTTGCAGTGATGCTTTTTATTTTAATTAAAGGTAGAAGGGAGCCGCTAACGGTGCCCCCTCCTCCCTGCACACATACACGGCAGCACAGGAGTGTCCTTTGACAGCGCGTTTGATGCCCAACCCAACTTTGCGCTGAAGCTCACACCAGTCTTTTCATCGACTTCTGTCAGAGGCAGATCACTCAGCTGGTGGTAACTCCATCCCCACTACTCTGAGGCTTAAAAAGAGCTTTTTAAGGCTGCTACATTTTATGGTGGAAATATCATACGGTGTCCACTGACCCTGTTGGCTGCAGCGTGAGCGAGATGCACGCAGTGGGATATTTCGCACCTTTTCCGAGCTGAAGGCAGAACAAGCTGAAAGATCTCATGCAGATTAATTACGGGTTCTGTGTACCTGTTTGCATGTACTGTGCCTTGGCCTGTTCTTTGTTTTGGTGGAGGAGCTAATTTGTCGTTGTGCGGCTGGCTCATAAGTTAAAAAAGGTATTTGGTTCCGAGATGCCCTGACATTGGTACGAAGAGCTGGCGGAGGTGGTGGTGCATAACAGCCTGAGCAATGAGGGTATGCAGTTTTGCAATACCATGCAGCGTTCTTCACCGCACAGAGTGTCTTTTTTTTCTCATCTCTCATCTTGTTCCTGGCTCCCCTCACAGCTGTGCTTGGCAGCTGGAGGTGGGATGCTTTGGGATGTAGAAGAGGAGAGAGCTGGTGATCATACCATCCCCAGCAGACTGTGCGCATTGCAGGAGGGGATGTATGGGGCTGTCTGTTCCTTGGGCGCTGAGCTTTAGGCTTTTAAATTTCAAACTGTCTCGTTTTCTAATAAATTGCAGTGGTCGAGGACATAATGCGAGGTCTTGAAGTAGATTGGCTTTAAGCAGGGGAAAAAAAAAAAAAGTTTTAGACTGAACCAAAGATCATAGGGTCAGAAAGTTCCCTCTGGGTGTCTTGAGGCTTCTGCTTCGGGAGCCATGGGAGAGGTGCTGGCCAAGGAGGAGCTGCCCCTTCGAAAGGGGACAGTTGGGGCACAGCCCTTCCTGCAGCTGAGCTGCTGAACCTCCTTCAGATTTAAACAAGCCTTATGCTCAGGGGCCTTGCTGGAATCCAAATTTACTTTACCTGAGGGATGCTACAAGCTGGTGTGTGGCAGAAACAGGAGGCTGTTTAGATTGGGCTGACCTGCCTGGCTTCTGAGGAGACTGCAGAGAGGTTACATCCGTGGCACGAGCTGCCTTCCTTCTTATTTAGCTGCACCCAGACCATCCCACCAGACTACCCATTGCCCTCTACACTTACTGGGAAACTGGGGAGCTACCTCTGGGATTTTCTCTCAAAACTGGCTGATCATCTTTGCTTTATCAGAGAGATAAAACCCCCAAGTCTCATCCCTGCAGACACAGCTCTCGTTTGCTGACCAGATTGCTGCAGCCTCCTGTGACCTCTATTAACATAGATCCCTTATTACCAAAATGTATTCTGGCCCATTTCTTTTCCTGAAGGTTTTTATCCTTGCTAAGACCCGCAGCTTTGCAACGCCAGACTTATGCTCACCAATATCTATCTCTTTATGCTTTTTACACTAAACCCTCTTTTGGCCTCATTATCCGTGACTGCAGTTTCCACCAAGACCTCCATCTGGGGTCATTCGCCGGGCATCCTTCATCTTAACCGTGCTGAGTTTACTTCCAGTGACAGTAACCCCCGTGAGTGTTGCTGCCTTAAAAGTAGAACTAAGTCTCGCATTAGCAATGCTGATGAATGAGCCAAGAACAAACCAGAAACTTAAAAGCGACCCTCTGCAAAGCAGAAATAGTGCCCAGAGCTGCCCGGGTGGAGCAGCGGCATTTTGTTTTGCGCTGGAGAGGATGAGGGGCTGGGTTGCAATGAGCATTTTGCTTCATTTTGAATTCTCTACCTGCGTGTGGTGCTGTGAGTTATATCATTTTTACATCTTATTGTAAAGTAGCTTTGAGGTACCAGGCATGAAAGATGCCATCTACAAATACATTGAGCTGGGGAAAAAAATTATGACAAATAATTGAGGAAGGTTTTTCAGCCATCTGCTGCAGCAGTGCGCCCCTCATTGCTGGCAGAGCTCTTGAGCAGTCCTCCCGGCCTCTATGGGTTACTGCAGAGTGAACCGGTGGCCTTTTCCACCCCTACCTGTTGTGTTCCCCCACTAATAAACCTCTGAGGGCACAGAACCTGCTCTCAGAGGGTGAAGTTTGCTGCTAACTGCATTATTCTTCCAAAGACTCATTTGAGCGAGAACAGACTGGCTGCAGAAATCTGTGCCGATAGCCTACAGCTACTTTGGCAGAGTTATTTCTGTTTAAAAAGAAAAAAAAAAGAAATAAAAAAGCAAGCCAGCATTTGGGGAATTTCACAGTTCTTTATGCAGGTATATCTTTCTAACCTAATCCATTTTCACACCTAATTCTGTTCTGTGGTGGTAGAGATGACGCTCTTAGCCACTGACCTGGAGAGGGTGAGTGAGCCTGATGGTTAGCGAGGGTAATTTGAGGGTGACTGATGTCCTCTGAGTTATGTCTTTCTAAAGCTTATCAACTCTTGGATTGCACGTATCGATCTGTATCACTGTACAAATAAACTCCGTGCTGCCGCTCTCCAGAGCACCAGGCAGCAGGTATTTCCGTCGATACCTCGTCGGCCTGTACTGGTATTTAAGTCGTCCATCCTCTGTCCCCTCCCCGAGGGACAGCCCGGAAATCAGGGAGCAGAAAGTGCCTGAGAACAGTGGGAACCGTGTGAGGTGATGCTGGGAAGGTTCTGGCCACAGAAATGGCACCAGGAGGAGATGGGACCAAAAGGGTTTGCCCAGCAGATGCTGAAAAATGTCCAGGACATTTCTGAGCCTTGCTTCATGCAATTCCCGTTGCTGGTGGCAAAACCAGAAGGCGCTTCTGCAGCACTTTCTACTTCAAGATTTTGGTGCGAGGTTTTTATCTTTTCAGTGAGTTGTGGAAATGCCCAGCTTGCAGCTTGCACAGTGAGTGGAAAGTAAAAAGGAGATGCACAAAAATGCCTTAAAAGTATTTAGTCTTTTTTTTTTTAATCTAATGCTTTCCACCCTTGTTTTGGAGTGATTGCATATCCATTTGTTGGAATCCGCTTTCATAATCAAATTCTAGTCCTCAGTTGGATAATATTAATAAAGGTGTTGCGATAAAGTCTAATTGATTTAATTTCTGTCTGACAACAGCCTATTGTTGAATGAGTCACTTTAACATATTAATCAGACGTATGCTATAACGTTGTAACAAGGATAAAAGTGCACACTGATTTCCATTATAAAGATATTCTCAATCAAGCAGAAGCTAATCTAAAGCTGTAAGTTATTCTGTAATTCAATTGTCCTAACCACAGAACATAGGAAAACAAGATGTGTTACAACAAAGTCTCAAAAAAAGCCCTGCAGATATTTATATCTTTATAGAAAAGAATGATTTACATTTTCAATAAGCCTAATTTGTCTTTGGGAGAAATCTAATTCCTTTATCATGAGCAAAAATCTAATGGGAGTCTTTTTACCTTGTCTGCCATGTTTTGGGTAAATTATCTTGGGGCTGACCTTTAACTGGATTAGGCCAGGACTGACTGTCGGGGAGAAAAAATTACTGTGGGTTTAGTAGCTTCAAACGCAAGAAATGTCAAAAGAGAAACCCCCCAAAATGACAGCCCAATGAAACAATGCGAATGGAACACGGGGCCTTTCTGGGCCCTTTGTTGGCCTGGAAAGGGTTAATTTTGCCAGCAGCTGTATGGAGAAATTTTTACCACTTTCCGCTAATAACGATTATTTCAGGCTTCCCCTGGGCAGGTCCAGGGCACTGCCACGGGGAGAGCCTCGTGTCACCCTGCCAGGGGGTGGGTAGTGGGCTGTGGGGTTGCTCCAGGCTTTAGCTGGAAAACAAACGGTTGTAATTACTCTGTTGAAGATACTTAGCAGCTTAAAAAATGTGTCGGAATGATTTGGTGAGCTTTGGTGCCTCCAGCCTTGTTGTTTTAGAAACATAAAGAGAAAGGTAGATGGAGGGAGCAAAAGGTGGCTGCTGGGGGTTATTCCTATGTGGAGGTTAAAATGTAAGTAGGGTTATGGTCCTTTGTGAGCGGGGAGGAACGATGGGTACCAGACCCTCTGTGGTCAGAAGGGGTTTCTATTCAGTGCAGCAAGAGAGGAGGGCATTTTATGGCGAAAAATACTGTTAGTGGCATAAAAATCTTTGGGGTGGTTTTGTTACAAGCATTTATTGAAGTATAAATCTGAAAAGCTGCGTACACCCGTGAGTGTGGTCTGCGCAGGCTGTAAAACAGGCATTGCCTTTTACCTGCCTGGTTTGCTATCACCTTAAAAGCAGGGTTAGCGGTAAGCCTTGTGTGCTTTATTTTATATAAGTATTACACTTGCTATTGAATTGCTGAGAGAGAGAGAGAGAACTAATTAAGGAGATGGGATATCATCAGTAAATTTTTCTTCCCTGAGATTTTATGAGCAGTAATTTGAAAAGAGCCCTATGAAAGTCATTGAGGAGCAAGTTAATGCTGCATTTCTAAGAATATTGCCCTTCTACTCAAAGATTATATTCAAGAATAAACAGTGTACAGTAGCTAATTGCTAGCTGACACATTATAATGGCTTTATACTTCCAAAATTGAATCGGTCTGGTTAAAAAAAAAAAAAGGAAAAAGGCATGCAGTAACTTTTTAATTATTTAACGATGTATTTCTCAAAGAATAATTGAATCTCTGCTCATGACCACGGGGGGAAGTTGGACCAGTAGATATTGACGACATTTGCAACCCAGCTGACACGGCTGCTGTTAAATAACCTATTATAGGTCCTGTCTCTGGTTTGCTGGCTTACGTTCCAGGCTGATGGCAGGTATCTGTTTTTCCTCTCTAAATTAAGCTGCTAGGAATTTATTTCTCTGGGATTGTTCCTTTCTGTAGTGCCGTAGGCACAAACACGGTACGATATTAAAACTGTCAGAAATCTGCGAAAGAAACCAATTAACCCGGGGAAGGAAAATAACAAGCGCCCTGTGCTTGCCTGGAGCGGTGGCACCGCTCGGCTTTGCCCTGTGCTGTTTCTCAGCACCTCAGCTTTGGGCGGGGGGACGACGGGGTGCACCTCTGCGCCCTGGCCCCGCTGCCCCCGGCTGCCGTTGGGACGGGGCAGTCCCAGCCTCTTCACCAAATCCTCCGAGAGTGCCAGAGCTTGCAGCCTGAAACTTGTTGCTCTCACAAGGGTTGTTGTTCACTTACTGATGCTCTGCAATGGGTAGAGGTGCAGAAAGTAATTATTTAAAAAATATTTTTTTAAAGTTCTGGCAGAAACTGGTAATCCCTTAAGCCAGTTCTTTGCTTCTCAGTCTGTTGAGATGGAGGAGATTTAATTGGCCTGCAACAGGAGTGTCTTCTAGGGAGCTGTAATAGCAAGTGGGCAACTATTACAATGTGCACAAAGCACAATGTATAGAATAATGGAATTTTTAGTTGGAAAAGACCGTTAAGACCATAGAGTCCAACCGTTAACCTAACACTGCCAAGTTAACCATGTCCCTAAGCAGCACATCTACATCTCTTTTAAATACCTCCAGGAACAGAGACTCCCTCACTTCGCTGGGCAGCCTGTCCTCACGCTTAACAATCCTTTTGGTGAAGAATTTTTTCCTAATGTCCAATACAAACCTCCCATATAACTGCAATGGAACTAGCACCTGTAGCAGAAAAGGGCTTCGCTACCTTGAGTCCAAATTTTGTGGCAAGTTAGATGATTCGTTAGCTCAATCAGCTGAGTGTGGCGCTAACACCACCAAGGTCACGGGTTTGATTCCCGTTGGGTCCCCACGTGTTTCCTGATCTAGTTCAGAGGTGGTGTCCCTGGCAACAGGGGGGCTGGATTAAAATAATCTCTAAGGTCCCTTCCAGCCTAGGCCGTTCTATGATTCTGTGATTCTATGATTCAGTGCTAATGTTGAAGTCAGGTGCTTGAGTTTGGAGCATCTTCAGCCTCCTTGGGCAATCAGAGACCCGAAGGCACAGTGG
>NW_009735901.1:73108-85302 GCF_000703405.1 Apaloderma vittatum | reverse complement strand
CCCGGCCGCCCCCCCAGCCTCTGCCATGTCCCCACTGTAGCTCCAGAGCCTGTCAGAGGCTCAGGGCTGCACCAGGAGCCGGGCTCCAGGTGCTGTTGTGTTTTCCTCCTGAACCTGGCCTTGGCCAGCTGAGCACACTCCAACTTTTCTCTGGGTTTTGCTTGTACGTCTTCCCTTTTGCACCTTTTGGGCAAGGCTGACTTCTCTTTTCAAGAATAAAGACATAGTTTGGTTGTCTAAGAAACACCACATCGTGCGGATCTGAGTTAAACCTGTAACGGGTGCATTAGTATGCTATGGGGCCCTTTTCCAGGAAATGTCTCTGATTAGGAAAACTGCAGAAGCGTGTGCTGAAAATGAAGCAAATGCTTTTTCCTTGACTCTTCCAGGCGGTTGGGTGTGCTGGGTCTGAGCCCTGGCTGGGGCACTGGCTGCCTGTCCTCTGGCTTGCTGCTGAGGTCCAACCATCAGAACCAAAATACCATATCTTGTGTTAAAAACGGAATTAACAAAACACTGGAGGGAAACGCCAATTTGAAAAGCTGTTCTTTAATTATATGTCATGGATTATAAAGGCAGAAGGAACAACTGTGATCATTTAGTCCAACTTCCTCTCTACCTATAAATAACAATAAACAGCCTTTTGCTTAAACACAAAGCAGCTTTCTTTGGTGGGTTAAATGCTCCTTGCTGGAGACGCCAGAAAGAAGAAACATCTTGTTTGCATTATTTTGTGTAGGTTTGAAAGGGCTTGACTCAAGCTGAGGTCACGATTCCTTTGAGGGGAAGGACATCCTGCGCTGGGAGAAGCTTGGTCAGCGCAGGGGTTGGGATGTGGTGGGACACAGTGACACGGTGTGGAGGAGTCTTGGATGCTGTGGCACACGTACAGGGCACCAGGCATCAGCTCCTCCTGAGGACGGGGTGGGATGCCCTAATGGGAGCAGTGGTGGAAGTGCAGCTGTGGTTTCTGATTCGAGCTGTTTGAACCCTGACGCAGCAGGGGGCAGTGCAGATGGGGATCATCCAGCTTCAGCAATTAGCACCAGGGGTTCAAAACCCTTAAGAAGCGCCTTGGGCTCTCCACTGCTCTTCTGAGCTGCTGCACCCACCCGTTACGCAGGCTCTGGGGCAGAGCAACCTTGTACCTGCACCGTGAATCAGACCTGCCAGCTCGTGTGTCACCTCTGTCCCATCAACGCGCGTGGCTGTGTGGGGAACATGTCCTGCTCCTTGCCCTGAGGAACCAGCACGAGGTAGCCCTTGGGTCACACCAAGGCCTGGCGAGTGCCCTGGGCAGTGGCTGGGGTCTGCAAGGGCTGCTGTGCTGTTGGCACCTCTTGCATCAAGTCTCAAGCCCTCTCTCATGTTTTGTCTTGGTCAGTGGTCAGACCTGTCTTTGCAGACAAGAAATGCAGCCAGGGAGAGGGCACCCATTGGTCCTCCTTGGGCCCCATGTTCCTGCCGTGATGCTGAGCCTCCAGAAAGTGTCTTGTGATGCTTTGCATGAAGGCTGAGATAGATACACAAATGAAGTTTGGTTTCCTTCTACAAATGCCTCCGTGGTCTTCAGGAGATTGAAGACGTGGTTTCAAACCAGGTGGTGATGGCCTTCAGCATAACCTGGGCTGGTAAGTGCAGAGGTCCCTGAGCACGTCTGCAGCATGTGTTGGGCGTCACCGTGGGCACTGATGTGACCTGCGCTCTGTTATTCTAAGCATTAGTGTTTGTGTGCATTTTACACATTATAGCATTGCATTATTTAAAGGTAATGCATTATTAAACGCTCTTCTCCGCGGCACAGAGAGTAGGTCACTTCCTGCGATTTCTGCTGCTCTGCGCGAGTGAGTTAGAGTGTCTCTTATGTAATCCTTGCAAGGTGATGTCTGAATAATGGAAATTGTTATACTATAGGCTGATTAATAACATTTAGTACTCCATTAATTAGGAATTTCAGTGAAATGTGCGTAGAAGACATCTGTGTTATACTCCGTTTGTTACTTCTGCTTGAGTGCCTGGAACCAGAAGAACAATCATTACTTAGTTAATAATGATGTGCTTCCTAAACTAAAGCCTTATAAATCCATTTTTATGCCCATAATAATATTTTTTGCTGTGAGAAGAGTAAGAGAGTGAGGAATTGTCTCTTTTCCATCTTCCTGACAAAACGTATTCAATGATTACAAGCATATAATACGAGTGTTTGTCCTGGCTCAGTGTTTCTTCACTTCTCTTAATCAGCATTCGTTTGAGAGCATGGCTGCAGTTTGTGGAAGGAGATGCAATCACTGGGGTAGTGTGGCAGATTTAAATCAGTAAGAAAAGCCCTGGGGAAATTAACAAGACAAAACATTAACCACAGACTAAACATTAACATATATTAGCATTTTTATTACACCTGTAGACATGGTAAATGTGCTTTGTTACTACTATTAAAAAGTTTATGTTCTATCCCGCATCATCGCAATGTATATTTTTGGTTTAAGCCCTTTAGAATTTAATTAAGCGAATTTCTATAGCAGTGCTTGATTAATAGACTTCAGGTTCAGTTTTATGGTGACTTTTAAGAGAAACGGGGCACAAACGCGTTCTTTATAATGCTAATAACATGCATGATGTGTAGCAGGGTGGGTTTTTAAAAGAATCGTGGAAGAAGCCCCAGCACAGGCAGCAGGGTTACCGAGGCTTTCAGCCTTACTGGTCAAACTGGGTTCCATCGCTGGACGATGCACAGGGCTCAGTGGGCATCAGTTGGTTCCTCTGAAGTCAGCACAGGTTCTTCGAAGTCTGTGGTGGTTTTCTCTTCTGTGCATACCGTAGCAAATGACCCTTTCAGAGGCTGTGTTCAAATCAATTATAATAGTTAATCGCTTTTCAGCTTAATGTGCAGCTTCTCCCAAAGGAAACTCGGGAATAGGTATAAAATGACAGACGTGAGCTCCAAAGAGCAGAGGAGATTGCGGGAGGAAATCTTTAAAATGAGGCTGTCCCTTCGAGAGGAAAAAAAAAGAGTCTGTCTTCCTGGAAAATGAGTCTATAAGCAGAAGAGTTCAAGAGAAGACAAATGGAAACTCCAGGTAAAGTTTAAGTGAAGGTCAAATGTAGGAGGCTCTCGTTTGGAGCAGAGTGGAGCTCACCGGCTGAATGAGAAGCGGCAGCAGCAGGTATTCAGCAGTGTCTCATGCACTCTCTTCTCTTCCAAGAAGAAGTTGATTAGCTTTTTTTAAAAAAAATCTTCTAGATAATTACCTTTAAAATGCTCTTACTCTTAAAAGCAGTGCTCAGGTTGGTGCTAAGGATCACACGTGTGTTGCTTTCCAATCTTTCCCCCCTGGATTTGCTTGTGATGTGCCAGGTGAGAGGTTTTTGCCCCGAGTACCTGCAGGTGCTTTGCCCTCTATCAGCTGCACCAAGGCTGTGACACTTTGTGTAGAACCTGATACTGTGGTCAGTACTCCTGGGGTTTTTTTTGGATGTAATTTAAGCCTAACCCAGTGGTCTCAGTTTCTCTTGTCTTGCGGGCACCCACACAGACCAGTGTTGTGCTTTACACCCTCGCAGTCGCCCTGGCTGGAAGCAGCCGTGCTGATGGAGCTGGTCCCTGCCTGCTCATGGTTCATCGTTTCTGTGCAGTTGCAAATGGGTTCTTTGCAGTCCTCCCGCACCTCTAACCTTAAATTAACGGCGAAGTGTTAAAGCAGGCTGATAGTGAAACTCCATTAGCTTTGTCCTGGCGCTCTTCTCAAATCAGTGTTGCCTCTAAAGCAGAGCCATTACGGGGCGTGCAGCTCCCAGGGGTGTCGGGACCAGCTGCTTCCCTGTCCAGCCGGGGACCCTCAGCAGCCCCTCAGTCCCCGGGGAGCTGGGGGGTCCCCAAGTTGCTCTGCCCTGCTGGTGGGCACGGTCTCTCCCTGCGGTTGGAATAAAGAGATGGATAGCGGTCGGCGGGAGGCAAAGTGGGTCACACTCGCATGGAAGAGGCTAATGGAATCGGGTAATTAGTGAGTTTGTTAATGAGCTGGGGGAGGGAAATTTCGCTTCAGCTGTTGGAGTATCGGTGGCTTTGGGGCTTGTAAAAGTTCAGGACTTTGGGAGGGTTTGGCTTACCTTGTGTCCCCTCACAGCAGTTTTTTGGTGGACTAGCAAGTTCTCTTAAAAACCAAAAATAAACCCCAACTGCCATTACCTAAAAAACACACTGCCATTTGATTTACTTGTCCTTTTCTTTTTTTGTGACCTGACGTTTCAAATTAAAGCCTGCTCTGGGACTCCGTGTGACATGAAATAAAAGACTGCACGGCTCTTGCACCAGGTACACTTTCAGTAAGGGTTCATGTATATTTGTGATCCACTGATAGCGTACGGAGCCCGAGAAGAGCTGGCGGTTCCATTCTGTTGATTTGCTTTGAATTTCACATTTATATTTGTGTGGCGGGAGGCAACCACATATTACCACTGTCACTCGACGCTAGTTTAGCACACGTGATTCGATGTGCTGCCTTCTTTTGCGCAGACCCTCTCAGGCATCCTGTCTTACCGGGGATCTAGCGCTCCTTGCTCTGCTGCTCCTGACAAAGCAAGCAATGCCTGGAGAGCTGAAGCATCACACTTTTTTCCCCTCAAGGTCTGAGGCTTGTGGTGTCCCTTCTCTGACTGTCCCATGGTGGCATTTTTCTGGACTTTATAAAATTTGGAGCTCGTGTTAAGATAGAGATGATTAGGAAGAGACTGGGAATCTGGATTGATGTGTTCCTGAACTTGCAGTGAGGACTCAGAAAGGGGGAAAGATTGAAACAGGATTTCTGAGCTTGTGGCCCAGCAGACTTCGGCAGATGGTTTGTGAAATCCTTCCCTCCCCCCAAAAGTGCACACGATGCCGCCCCTGCAAATGAGCAGGCAATCTGTTACTTCTACATTCTCTCACTTTATTTAAAGTTCAGATCTCAGACAGGTTTTTGTTTGACTAAAATGTGACAATCATGTCACTGTGACTTTGCAAGATGGGCTGCAGGATTGGGTTTTTTTCCTGAGAAGGTTAATTGATCCGTGAATAAATAAATATGTGAAAACTTGGATGCACTGCTCAAACCTTCCACCTTCTATCCACAAAACTTTACATTTACTATCCTATGTCAGGGCTGACATGATCCTATTTGTGGCTTCATCCCTCACAGGAGCCCGTGGTACCCAGATGCTGTGCGGGGCTGCGAGGATGCGGCTGAGCTGCAGCTGCTGTGCAGGATCT
The DNA here is from genome assembly GCF_000703405.1 of Apaloderma vittatum. NCBI lineage: Eukaryota > Metazoa > Chordata > Aves > Trogoniformes > Trogonidae > Apaloderma > Apaloderma vittatum. The sequence continues at coordinate 80,057 of NW_009735901.1, read as the reverse complement.
GGGAGCAGAGGGGCTGCGATACCTTCGGTGTTGGCTGGGAGACGAGACAGCCCCGATCTGCCCGGTCGCTTTGCCGTTTGAAGCACGCTCTCGGGTGGTGCCATTGTTCGGGCTGTCACTCCGGCCCTGCCCTCCCATTCAGTGCATCCTTGGGAAAAAGCCTTGATCCTGGACTTGCTCTTCTCTCGGGGTTCAATAGGTTTTGCCAGTTGAAAGGCGGGTGTTGGAAAAGGAAGGGGTGGCTTTTCACAGAGCTGGGGAGAGACAAACAGAGTCATCACAAACGGCAGCTTAAAATATCTTGACCTTTTCCCACTTCTCTGCTTTACGTGCCCGTGCAGAGCGTGGGTGCAGCGATGTCGCTTTTGTAGCGTTACTTGTTCTGTGCCCACTGTCTTGTAGCTTTTGCATACCTTGATTTTCCCCAGGGTGGTTTCATGGCAGGTCTCATCTCTGACCTCTCTGTGGGCTTGGAGGATGCATTTGGATGGGGAGGTCTGCAGACCCCCATGCATCCTTGTGCTCTCCCGCTGATCTGCCCATTGCCAGGGTGGTGACACCAGCCAGCACAGAGAGAGCGTGGGATGTGCAGACCCATTCTGCAGTGATGGGATCTCAGGTGCCCCAAATGCCCTTGTCCCGGTCTCCTGCTGCTCTGTCATTTCTTCCAGGTCCTGGCTACCTGCAGGCAGGGCACTACCTGCAAATTTTTGAGGGAAGTGATGAAGGAAAGCCCCAAAGGCAAAGAAAAGAGCCCAAAATGTGGTGTTCATTTTTCTTACTCCCTCCCTGTGTTTGAAGCCTGCCACATATTTTATGAAGGGCAACAGGGCTGATACATTCTTCTGCAAGACTTGGGTTTGGTAAGGAAGAGGGGAAACACAGCCAAGGGATGGCACTGGAGAAAAAACACAGGTAAGATGCTGCCGAGACTGCTCCCCCAGCAGCTGCAGGAGGAGCTGCTTTGGCAGCAGGAACCACAGGTGCAGAAGGGACCAGGGGCAGCCTCTCATCCCACCACGCTGTGAACCAGAAATGTCAGTGCCCGGCTCCCAGGAGGTTTCTCTTTTACTCTTCGTTGTACAGCAGCACGAGCAAACAAACTGTGCTGCTCTTGATAATGAAAGAGGTGACATTACTAATTTATTTGCCCACCCAAATGCAGGATGTAATAGAACAGAATTAATCTCTTCTCTTTACACATCAGATGCTTGTAGCTTTAGGCAGCGGGTGTGCTGTTAGCCTCTGGTGTGTGGCTAACCGGGAGATTAGCTGACTGCCCTGGTTCGGTGTGGTGTGAAGATAAATGAGGTACTGCAAGGAACAGACATTTTTTGGGTACGTGGTTAGTCCCAAGCCTGATCGTGGCTGGTGGGATGAGGCTCAAGGAAGGAGAGTCCTGATAATTGGCTGAGCCCCCTTCCCAACCCAGCGTGGATGAGTCCTGCAGAAGAGGACAGGGTGGATCAAAAGGCAAGTTTTGCAGTGGCAGTGGTGCCTTGCGGGGACAACTGTTCCTCGGCAGTCTCCCAGTGGAGGAAATGGCTGCAAATCCATTTGCCATAGTGACCACAGCTCTGCCAGCTGAGTCTTGGGACAGTGGCCTTATGGGAGAGCTTTTAAGGAGCATTTTAGATTCCTTCCCTTGCGGCTGCAGCTGGTTACGGAATCATCTGTATGCTAATAAGCTAATTTGTATCATTAACAGAGCCCTGTTAATCAAGACCTCCTGTGGTATGACTGGGCTGTAGCCACAATGCTTGCTGCATTTTAGGGTCTGGTTTTTCTATTAGTAATGACGTGTATGATTCTCATCCCTGGGCACCTACAGTGCTGCCGGTGCAGATGCTGAGCTGCCTTGAGATGCAGAACCAGAGGTCTTAGGGTTTACCTTCAGAGGGGAGATGTTTCCTAAAAGTCTGACTAAAGAGATGGAGCATAGAGTCTTGAGGTGCCACAGCTTTCAGCAAGGAAGGAGCAGGGAAAATCTAGAGCCCCCTCCAGTCAGCATGAGTTTCACCGAGCACAGGGAGTTTTGCTACTCACTCCTGCAGCTCAGGGGTGTTGGTAGCCAGAGAGGCACTTTGATGCCCAAAAATCTTGTGTAGCTCTGGGAAAGATGGCGAGGATGGGAGGACAGACCAGCTCACGTGCAGGTGTCAGTGTGCATTTTGACTCTTCTGACATGCTTCTGGTCCCAACACTTCCTCACGCTGCTCTGTTTGTGTTTTCCAGATCAGCCGGTTCTGCGGCCACGCTCAGCAGAGGCGGTATCGATCAGTTAATTACCCCGAAGACCTTTTCGTCAACAAGAAAATCCTGAAGGTGACTCGCATTGAGCAAGAAGAAACTTTGTCGAGCAGGAGGAGGTGAGAAGACTCGGGCTGCACACAGTGCCTGTAGGGAGGGCTGCAGAGGCGGCCGCAATATGGGATGGCCCTCTGAAAGCAAATTGAAGAGCTCCTTGCTTTCCTTACCCATAAATCTGCAGCTGGTTTTGACTCTGAACATCAGAGCTCCTCTATGGCTGGCACTGAAGTGCATTGAGGAGTCTGCATGTGTTTTCTTACCTAGTGTTTCTATTTTTTTAAAGAAAAGATGTAAAACTCTGCTTTTCGTCTTTGTCTTGCTCTTTTGCAGTGCACCAAGCACGCAGGTTCATACACCAAATGCCTTGTCTCTGTTTCTTAGCCACTGCTATAGAGCCAGAAATACTCACAGGTGTAGTTACAGGTGGAAATGATCACTCCAGCCTGAAACTGTGTGTATAGGTAAGGGGGACTCACTTCACTTTTTGTGCAGTCTTTTATGGTAGTTTAGGAATATTAATGGCCTTTTACTGAATATTTTCAAAGTGGAGCAAGTGCCTTCACTGCTGGCACTGTACCCTGTGCTTCTCTCCCTCTGTAATTAGAGGCTGTAACTCAGTGGGCTCATGCTGGTGTGTCAGGGAGGAGCATCTCCCCTCTGGATCTGAAAATGCACCCAGAGATGCATGGTGCTTTTACTCGTTTCTTGAATAGAAGAAAAATCCCTGTGGAGTAGAAACAGGCAAGCTTGGCAATTTTTGGAACTGGGGATAGACTAAGCTTTTATGGATTTTTCTTTAAAGAAGAACAGGGCCACATTCTTGATAGGTATCCCTTGAGATATAGCACCAGGGCTTGCATTCCTCTGTTGCCTCAACACGTCGGAGGGTTACACAGCCCAGGCTCTGCTGGAGGTGGCCTTTGAGGACGGTGAAGTCTAGTGAAATCTGCTGTGATGAATTATGTGAGCTCATACCTGCACAAGTTTTTCCCTTCCCTTCCCCTCCCTGCCTGGCGGGAATCTGCTTCCTGGGAAGGTGTTCTTCCATCTGTGTTTCCCACGTTGCCGGGGTCTGCGGGGTGAGGAACAAGGCAGTGCCTAGAATGTGAGGAGCTGGGTGCGATGGGCGCGTAAGGCTTGTCCTGCTCAAGGTTTCGTGTAACTCGTGACCAGGTCTTGCCTTATTTTGGGTTTCAAAATTGTGTTGGATGGACCTTCTGTCCCAGTGCGGGAGGTGGTCGTAGGAGGTGGTTTTATGCAGGAGGCCGATGTCTGAGGCACCCCTCCAATTTGTGCAGGGGTTGTTGTGGGCTGAACTCCCACCCTTTGGAGGGGCTTTGGCTTTGGGAGGTTGTGGGCTCCCTCGGCGGCCGCCGCTGCCCGCAGGGCCTGTGTGCGTGCGGTCAGGGCAGGAACAGGCTCCTCGGCAGCAAAAAGACAGAGCAGAGCGGTGCAGCTGCCTTCGCTGGCGCGTCTTCTCCGTGTTTCGCCTGCCCCCAGCTGGCAATCAGGGATTCCTCTGCAGAGGGAACCCCGCGAAATGCCCGAGGAAAGAGAGTCGGAGGGAGCTGGACAATCCCTCTGCACCCCAGCGGGCCTCAGCTTGCTCTGTCTGAGGCCGGGTGCTGCTGGAGGGGTCCCACAGCTGGCAGGGCATGGAAGTCCCACTGCTGCGGGCACCAAGGGACACCCTGAGAGTGCTCCCAGCTCCAGGTGCTGCTCCCTCATCATCCTCCCGGGGAGGAAGGAGGCCAAGAAATAACTCCTTGCCAAATGGGAAAAAGTGCTGAACCCAAGCCAGGAGACTGTGGGGCCAAACTTTACTTCCTCCAGTCCCTGCTCTTCATGTTCTCATACTTCTGGTGCCATTTACCTGATTATATTTACCACTATTTCCTGGTGACAGCTGCTGAGTGCCCGGAGGAGACAGACCTGAGCTGGGGGGATGAGTGCATCCCACCCCTGCAGCCCATGTTCCCTTCCCTGCGGCTGCCAGGCTGAGCCCGGGGGCTCTGGGTGCTGGCACCTCTGGACTGCTGCCAAAGGGAACTTGCTGTGGGCACAGATCCTTGGTGTTGGGAAGGGAGGGTGTGGGGTGGAGGTGCAGCCTGGTTTGCATCCCCGCTCTCACACAAGCGCCTCCTCCTGCCTTGCCAGGGCAGAGACATTTTGCCAAGTGTAATCTGGCCGTTCCAATGCAGACTGTGACCCCACAGACAGCCCAGCCTTGAAATCATGTGGTTTTTACATGGCATGGTACCCAGCATTTCCCGTCTGTACACGTCTGTGCTGAGAGCATCTGCTCTGGTCTGCCACCAGAAGTGCCACCTGCCCATGCAGGGGTATTGGAAGGCCAAAGTAACAAAGCTGTTGATTCCTGGAGGGCCTCTGTTGTCTTCTGCAAAGCAGAGGGGACTGCTGACAGCCCGAGCACTTGCTGCTCAGATGCATGCACGGCCTGAGCCAGCAGCAGCTCTCCTTAGGCGCTGTGAGAGTACAGACAGTGTGTCTGGCTTTGGTGGGCTGTGTGTGGTTGGGCTGAGGGAGGTTCTACTGCCCCAGCATCCCTCCTGTCACAGGCAGTTTGCCCCTCAGAAACATGGATTCAGCCCTGGACTGAGTAACAGCAGAGAATGATGCAAAATGCCACTTGAGGTCAGAAATGAGGTTTGTTTGCTGCTCTCTTGTTTTTGTATGACTTCCTTCAGTGGTTAAAATGCACCAATTCCATCTTCTTTTCCTCTTTTAACTTAGCACCATTTTTCTCCCTTTCTTCCAGGGAACTTATTACAAAGCTCAAGTCTTACAGCAGTTTTTACAGCAGCTTGCCAGAGTACATCTGCAACCACAGCTCTGCTGTTCAGAATGACACTCTTTGCTGGAATGGACAAGAAGTCACAGAGAGGTGAAACACGTCTCCCTTCCTTCCTTCCCCTCCCTCTCCCCTACTTATCTTTTGTTCTACGACCAGGACACTGCTCGTTTCCTTAGGAAACCTTTTGCAGAGCTGGTGTCCACCTGCGCTGCAGCTCAGATGGATGTGCAGAGTCTGCACGGAGAGAAGTGGTTGTGTGCTGCCCTCCACTGAGTTTTCTGCACTCTGCTGTGAAAACCCTGCAGCCATGGCAGGGTTTGGTCAGGGTGGGTGTGTGGTGGTCAGCCTGAGAGAGGAGAGCAGCAGCAGCTCGGTGCAGCCGTGCTCCCATGGGAGTGTGCGCCACGGTGCCAGGTCCAGCTCCCCTGGAGCAGCAGTTGCCATCATGCGCTGCCCTGGAGTGGGGATGTCTCCAGCCTGGTTTTGCACAGTGTTAGCAGGAAGCATCCCCTGTCCTACCTGGGGAGTGACAAGGAAGACCTCCTTGTTGGGTTTCTCCTTGGCCGTGGCTCTGTGCTGCACAACTGAGCTCTGGTGGTGCCACTGCTGCTGTCCTCCCACAGCTGAGCCCTGGCTGGGGACATTCACACCAGGGTCCAGCTCATGCCCTGGCTGCTTTTCCCCGTGCCAGTTTGATGATGTCCTGGTGGGCACTGTGAGGTTAATGAAGACAAGCAAATATGGGATTCATAGCATAAAGGGGAAGGAAGTGTTAATAGAAACAGAGGTTTTTCTTGTAAAAAATGCCCCTCAGGAATGTTAAAGAATGTGGAAATAGAACTTGGAAATGTTTTTTCTAATTATACATAAATCTACTCTAATCATCCTACTTTGCAAAGCATCATTTACTATTAAGTAGTTTGCATAAGGGAAGAAATAGAAATAAAATCAGGAAGTGGTGAAATGTTGAGTTATTAATTATGACTTCTTGATCAGTAACCTCGGGTGGTAATTAGCCTGTACTTGTAATACTGACCTGAAACACTGAAGGGATGAAAATAGCATCAAACTATATTTTGAAAAAAAAATGCCCAAGCATCTAAGATCACATGCCTAATAACGTGTACTTACATTGCCTAAGGAAAAATGTGTTCTCTATCTGTGCTTTTTTCTGGAAAACCTTGAATTTCCATGCTTAAGTTCAACTGGAAAAAAAGATTATTTCAGTGTTGTCTCACTGATTGTTAATTAAAACTTCTTAAACAGAGCTATAAATGCTGCAGCATTTTAGGGGAGGCCTTAGGGTGAGGTCTTTGCTTACTCACCAGGGCCATGGCCGGTGGTCCTGGTCCAGGTGCTGCTGACGCCACAGTGGGGTGAAGTGGCAGCAATGGAAAGGTCCTGAGTCCAGATCCTGCCGCAAATGTGAGTTCAGAGTTCTTTGCAGATTAAACCTGAGTGTAGATGATAGCCTTCTTCAGCTTTCTTCTGAGAGCACCAGTAAACCATCATAGGCAGAGATGTCACCCTAGGTCACCTGCTGCAGTACTCCCATGCTGGTGGCACTATGGCAAGTCATGTAGGTGCCCTGGCGTGTGGAGAGGGCAAGGCAGGGAGAGGATGAAGAGTGTGTGTGTGTGTGTGTGTGAAGGGGGAGGAGATTTGAACACCCCTGTGAAGGCAGGGTGTACAGGAGGGAGCACAAACAGATGCACCAAATAGAAATAACTGTTGCTCCTTAAATGCATCAACTGCCTTCCCACCTTGTATTTTTAGCATCTGCAGCCGTATCACTTCCCAGGGTGACCCTCCTGTCTCTATAGG